>NC_089532.1:1912089-2147089 GCF_963924715.1 Thunnus thynnus
ATATATACACAATAGACACAATTCTGCCGACCCTCCTACGCTTCAACCTTGCCTCCGTTTACTTCCATTTATTACCAAGGATGATGCCAGAATCGTGGCATATGGTGTGTGTGTGTGTGTGTGTGTGTGTGTGTGTGTGTGTGTGTGTGTGTGTACAGAACAGAACAAACAGCTGATAGTGTCATAACTCACTTTTAATATTAGTAACTTCTTAATACCTTAAAGGAAACATCTGGTAATGATTTTCTAACAACTGTTGCGTGTGTGTATCTGAGCATCAGTGAGCCACATCGCGGCACTGGGTGACCTGTTCATCCGCTGCGGAAAATAGTCCCCAACAAATGCACCATTTCCTCCTGTTTGTTTGTTTGATAAAAGATAATGTGAAAAAAATGAAACTACATATTTATGAGCTGTTTTTAAAGTCTTCAGTAGGAACCGATGAGCTGAGAGCTGCAGGGAAAGGAACTTGAAATAAGAGGTTTTTTTAAAATTTCTAATGCTTTGACATAATTTCAGTATTATATTTTGTCAATAAACAAATGTCTTTTTCTCCGATTCTGGTCCTTTGGTCATGTCCAGAGTCAAGAATGTAAAAAAAATAACATCAGAAATAAAAAATATCAACTCAAGTATCTTGAACGTTTAAGTGGTAAAGACGTGTTTTTATGAGAAGGTAAAATTCACTGACAGCTACTGAAATCTTCCTCATCGCTACTTTCTTTCTATTATGATATGAACACTTTCATTTTTATTAAAGATCCCCTCCTGACATGTTCGAAGACCTATAAATAAGAATCAGAATAATAATTTGTGTCTGATATGATTTTGCCACAAAAAAAACCTCAATTACTTTGTTAAAATTCATAAAATGACATTTACTCCTTCTGCCTCATTAAAATAATCCAGAATCTATGAATATATCTGTGAAGTCTGTCAGTCACTGAGGTCGTAATATATCTAACAGGACTCGTTCTGAGGATGAGAAGCAAAACATCTTCAAGAATCTACAAGTCCAGTTGCTCCTGATTCAACCCTTTCAGATATAATCTTCATGTAATTATTGTTCATTTCAAGACTTTAACACGAGATCACTTCCTGTTTCCAACGGAGAGTCAACATTGTTTTAAAACCACGACGAAGGTCTTCTAACCTTAATAAAGTAATAACTTCTTGTTTCTTGAAGTAAAAACCTTCACTGTACACAGCAGCTCCCCCCACATCCACCACTCCTACACTGCTGTCTTTAAATATCCATACATACAGTAATAATACCTGAAAAAGAAATAACGTCAACAAGGAACAGATTCAAGTATACCTGTCACTCTCTCTCGTAAACCAAATGAATGACAGATTAAATGTTTTGCTCCAGAATCAGATTACAGCTGAGAGGACGTGACGTGCAGCAGTAATCCCATCAGAAGATCTGCTAACAGCGTGTGTGTGTGTGTGTGTGTGTGTGTGTGTTTGAGATCCAATAATCTCGATACATCATCACATACAAAGCTGTAAATTCTGCAGCTACCAGACAGATCCGCCGTCTTGTTTTTTCCTGTCAGTGATTCACTCTGCCAGGGTTCAGCTCCCCTGTGGATCCACCCAGGCTGAAAATGTACAGTGTAGTAATCGTCCTTTATTTATAGAGCCGTGTGTTAAAACGGTATGATGGTGACTCAGAGCAGATGAAGCTTTGGCAGGAAACTTCACGACCGGAGAACTTTATTTGTCACAGAGAGAGAAGGACGTTTTACTGGCATGAAACCTGTTTATGGAGGCATGAATTATGTTTTCTAGCAGAAGTAGTTTGATGAACAAAGTGTCTGACTGAGTACATCCACATTCTCCCCGTCCGCTATCATAAAGGACGTTCCACTTCCCTTATTTCTGCTTGATAATCAAGGACAGAGGAGGTTAACCTGAGGAGACACGATGTCAGGTTCAAGTCATATCTGAGTTATTGTAACTTCAAGTTCAACATCTAAAGGGACACATTTCATGGCCCAGAATTAAAAGGTTTTATCTGACATTTTTGTTGAGAAATGAGTTGAAACTATTCTTTGACAAGTTATCCCCATTTTGTGTAGGTTTATTTGTTTTGTTTTCTGCATTATTGGTCCTAAAATTTGAGAAAAGAAAAGATTTTATCTTAAAAATCAAACTCGATGCTATCATCTGCAAAGAACCGATCAGTGCTGGAAATGTAGACAGGAGGACCAATCATGTTCTGCCTCTTTACCATGTGACCTCACTGCTCTGTGACTGTGGTTAAAGGAGATGAAAATATCATGAAATGTTGCTCGATCTGAAGTTTTAAAACCTCCAAACTGATTATTTTATCTAAATCATTTAGAACGACTCTGATACAAACACAAACGGAGTTAAAGTCAGATTTTATCGTATCTGGACTCGACTACTGAACACAAACTACAATACGTAGAAATACAGCTGGCCTGTGTAGATAACACTACTGTATATTTTATTTATATTTTGATTCACTACTTCACTTATATAACATCTACATATATAACTAGTTACAGCTAACTTCTGTACATATTAACCTTTTTATTTTTCAATCCACAATGTCATGTTATGTGTATGGTCTAAGTATTGTAATGTTCATAGTGTATATAAATTTAATTCCATTTACTTGACTTCTTACTTTGTATTTTATTACTCATAGTTCTTCTTATCTCTAGATTTCCCCTCTGTGCATCAACAGTCTTGTCTTAGCTACCATGCTAGTCAGCTAGCTTGCAAAGTTTAATTACACAGTTAGCACAGTTGTTAGCAATAATTAATGTTCTTATTAGTGACTTAAGATCATCTGACTACTTAAAAACGACATGACAGCAATGAAAGGCAAAATGTTAATATGTAAGAATATGAGATGCATTCAGGCTGCTAGCTGCTGATGCTAACGCTAACTGCTGCTAACTGGGTTTGTGTGTGTTTAACGTTCTAACTTGAGTCCTGCAGGAGACACAGTGATGACAGACAAACATTTAGAGCTTAGACACTCACAGAGACCCCAGAAAAGTAAATGTGGGAGCAGAAAAGGACAAGAAAGGCTATGAAAAGACAGAGACAGCAACAAAAAAAACCCCAAAAAACAAAACAAAATGGAGCATAAAGAAGAAATATCAGCAAATTAACAGAGAAACATTTTTGAATGTTCTTTCTAATCGCCTTAAACTTTGTTGTTAATAAAACTTCATTATCAGTTCAAATCTGCAGATTAATAAATTAATGGAGGTCTATGGTACAGAGGAATAAGATACTCAGAATATCACTGCAGTCGGCTTCATGGTGTTTGGACACTAATCTTTAGCTGGAGGCTGAACAAATGGTGTCTGTTAGAAGTGTTATTAGACAGATTCATTCTTGTGTTCAGGCTCCGTTCTGACAGCAGACCTTGATAACTTCACATACGCTGACACGCTTTACTCGTTTTGTTGCCTGTCGCTTGTTGCTCAGAGGCTTCTGTAATGTGCTGTTTTATGTCTCACAACAAGCCGGATTATTGCGCCCATAAATCTATGAAATAACCGTTTCCTGCTGAAAAAAAAATTTATAGTCAGAAACAAATCAGAAGATTGTTTGTGTGTGTGTGTGTGTGTCTGTGTGTGTGTGTGTGTGTGTGTGTGTGTGTGTCTGTGTGTGTGTGTGTGTGTGTGTGTGTGTGTGTGTGTGTGTGTGTGTGTCTTGCGGCTCTTGGAGCAGTAAATGCAGCTCAAAAGATTACAGGACAGACAATAAATTCAATGAAGCTGTTGCTATGGAGATCCTAACAACTGTGTGTGTGTGTGTGTTTGTGTGTGTGTGTGTGTGTGTATATGTGTGTGTGTGTGTGTGTGTGTGGGTCATGCTGTATTAATACAGATGATTATTATCCTGTCAGGGCTGCCCTTTATTCAAACCTCTGTCTCTGTAACTGTCCTCCAACACGTTATTGGATCATTTCAGTCAGGTGATCATCCACCGAGAGAAACAGCCAATCAGCTGATTGATCAGACAGTTTTGGGTATAGATACTAATGAATTGTTCCTATTGATGTTATTACTGATCTCAAAGGATCCACATGATGTTAACAGTAAGATCTATGTAGATTTTCCAGGTTTGTGTGTTTGGATGAAACAGATGAATATCGATCAATATTCAATGCAATAATCAGTTGATATTATATTTAAATTTGAGGTGTTTGTGATCGCTGCTCAGACATTTCATTTTATTAAAGCAAATTAAGACTTCAGGACCTTTTGAAAGCAGAACCAGTGTGATGATCTATAATCAATCCAAACATTCATCTTCTTTGAAATTATTAGGAGAAATATTTACTATTTAAAGCCGTCGCTCCTCTTTTCAACTAGTGGAGAGTAGAGTTATTATATAGACCTTCGCTAAAAAAAGACCACACCGTTTGTGCGATATATAAAAAGAATAGTTTATTGGGATTGTCAAGAAGATTTGAGAAGATGAACAGGAGCCGAAGGTTGTTCGAGGTCATGTACGGTGGGATGAAAGGGTTTGATTGGATGTAGATGAACGGGAACCAGGTGGAGTCGTGATGTGGCTGGAGCATCTAGGAACCAGAGGGTCGAGACCAAACAGCAACCTCCGGGGCTGCAGTTCCTTGAACGGCCACTTAAGGTTCAAAAAGCGAGTCAATCCCCATAGACCCCCATGTTAAAATGCCCAACTTTACAGCAGAAATAAACATGTTTACAGCCTGGTACAAACAACGGTTTTGGTCTCTGTAGCTAATTTCCTCTTTCATGACAACTTCTTTGAGTGATAGGTCCACCACCCGCTAGGTGGCTTGTTTCAGCCGTTCGACCCGCCTCTTTGCCCATTTTTGATTGGCTGGGAGTTAGGCAGAGTCACGCACTGCAAAGATGGCGACGGCCGGAGCGGCTCGCTTTGAGCTTCAAAACCGCTCTTCAGAAACCAACGGGTGACGTCACGGTAACTACGTCCATATTTTTATACAGTCTATGGTCGAGACTCAGTGTGGGGACACGTCTCGAGCTCTCTGCTTCATCATCTCCCAGTGGTTCCTGTAATGAAAGATGGGGAAGGGGAATCCCTGAGATTGAAGTATCGATCCTAACATGTCTTTGATGGTGGGAGGAAACCAGAGCACCTGGCGGAAACCCACGCAAACACGGGGAGAACATACAAACTCACCACTAAAGGACCTGGGACGGCTGGAGATGAAACCCAGGACTACT
Organism: Thunnus thynnus; assembly: GCF_963924715.1. Lineage (NCBI taxonomy): Eukaryota > Metazoa > Chordata > Actinopteri > Scombriformes > Scombridae > Thunnus > Thunnus thynnus. The sequence goes on from NC_089532.1 coordinate 1,917,318, forward strand.
GTGATGCTACAGTGCAAAACCACTGGGAGGAGAGAGAGGATGTTTTGGGTTGGAAGGTCGTGAGAAGTGAGACACGGTACAGACACAGGTGTTTGAATTATCGAGAGAGTGCGGGGCGTTGTCTTGTTCCTGAACTTTAGCTATAATAACTTCATATCATTTATGACATGAACATTATTTATAAGGTAAATTAGACACAGCTCGTCCAACTGATTATATTGTGAATGTGTGATATCAGAGACTCAGACAGATGAGCTCTGATGTCAGACTGAATGTTCTGACCAGTTAAAAATAAAACAAGTTGTGTCGCCAACATCAACAAACTGAGAGACAGAAGAAAGCTGCAGAATCTCAGGTGGAGTTTAAAAACCTGTCTGGTGTCAGGTGAGTTATAACAGCAAATACATATATAATAAAGTCGACTTTTTGCACAGTCAGACTCTTTATGTGTGTATTTGTACATATACAACTGTTTATTCCAGGCTGTCTGACAATAAATGTTCCTACCGAAGATAAAACCAGATCTACAGCCTCGCTGAACTGTTTCCACATAGTGTGAAACGTGTGAACTCTCAGTGTGACGCTAACAGCTCAGACCAGACAGACACAGTTTGAACTCTCCGTCCATCTGCGGGTCCAGAAACTCTGAAGGACACGAAACGTTGACATCGCTGCTCCATGTGTGTGAAAAACACATCGACCGAAAGTCACAACTACGAGACACCGAGGAGACGCCGGAGCACATGAGTGACGGCGAGAAAACCAAATAAATCAGGATGAAACAGAACTTCACCTCACTGCAAACTATTTTCACCTTATTGTTTATTGTTTAGATCTCCGTTAGCTTAGCGTTGCTGCGGTCTGTTAGCACACACAGATATACATGTAGGAATAAATCTATTGACCAAGGACGTGCTGGAAGTAGGAATATGTTTTTATATCTGACCTGTTTCATAAAGTAACGTACAGCGTGAAGGACTCACAGACTTTATTCTACAGCTGTCTGATCAGCTGATCATGTGACTGTTATAACAGTCATGTGACTTCTCACAATGTGTTTGTGTTTTATTATGTGTTTATAACAATATGATATCAGAACAGAAGCTGTCAAAACATGTTAATACAATAATTCTTCATCCAAAACACAGAGAGCACAGTCACATTACTACACAGCACAGTCCAGCTTCACATGATGACGGATTATTAAGCTGATTATTCCAACATATGTTATCAATAAATTGTAAATTACATAGTTGGGAAAAAGTTTGCATTAGTCAACATAGCAAAATAATGTTAATAACTTAATAACCTGCATCATCACTATAATTATCAGCTCAACATTGCAATATAAACTTCGCTAGTTGAGTTGTAAGTGAGTTAACGCTGAATGTCTTTGATATCTGTGCTGCTGTCAGGTCACATGACCTCCTCAAACATGTGCTTTGACTTTTATTTGACTTTTATTTCCATAGCCAGAAAGAAAACAACAGGAAGTTGAGATACAAAACAGGAAGTGGAACAAAAGAAAGATCTATACATGAACAGTTACTAAAGAACACAAATTACAAGAGGAATGTGAAATAATACAAAATTAAAAGAAGGTCGGTTTACATTACACCATGTTTATATGGTAAATGGTCAGTTGGATGCATTTATAAATCATCTTTCTAGTCTTCTGACCAATCAAAGAGCTTTTACACTACATGCAACATTTACACAAGGAGGATCTAATCACTCACACACCGATGGAACAGCCTTCGGGAACAATTTGGGCTTCAGTATTTTGCCTTCAACATGCAGACTGGAGGAGCCGGGGATCGAACCACCGATCTTCCAATTAGCGGACGACCTGCACTACATCTGATCCACCGTCTATATTTCACTCTCATGTTGAAACAGGAGATGTGTTTGATGTCAGTTGGTTCCAATCAGAGGAGGCTCTGAATAAAAAACTGCATCTTTTACACATTTACATGTGATGTTATTCTGTAAATAAACTTGACATTTTGCTACAGATTTGTTGTTTAGGAGACAAAACAGAGAATAGATGTAACATAGGTCTGATGTTATCAGGAGCAAGTTAACTAGTAAATGAAGGGAAAGTCATGCAGTCATGTGGAGATTTATGAGCTTTGGGTTTTGCCTTTTCAATGAAAGGACACATTCAGGGACTCTAACGTCAGATTAAAGGGTTTAATGTGTTTTCAGGGTAACTTAAGGAGAAATATTTAAGGAATTCTTGTTTCACACACACTGTAATTTATTTAGATTCAGTCCGACACACACCATCCTGCTGTCAGAAACACTCACCGGAGCACCGAATTGGATTTGTGGATTCATCCGCCGCTGAAAATAGTCCCCAACAAATGCTCTGTTTGCTCCTGTTTGTCTGATAAAAACTACAGAGAACAGCTGTTTTAGGAAATTACTGAAGCTTTTTTAAACAGTAAACTTCATGTTTGTGAGCTGTTTTTAAAAACGTACATCTTCAGAGTACAGAAGTTAAAAAGTATTGATCGATACGTCGTTGGTTATGTTTCAGAGATTTGTTGACAATAAGAAAAATATCACCGTATATCTTTTAAACGTCTTGGTTTGACTCCTCTCTCTCCTCCAACATGGCGTCTGTCTGCCTCGAATGATCTGCATCTCTGCGACACCTCACACACACACACACACACACACACACACACACACACACACGACTCAGTTACTCTCAGTTATTCACACACCATTGTGACAAATCGAACACACACTGTTCATTCACACTCACACACTTACACACACACACACACTCTGACAGATTTGACACCCACCACCCGTCGTTACATTTTTACAGCCCCCTCCTCCCTCCATGGGTGCTATTCCCGTCACCGTAGGGTGTGCGAGATGCGGCAAAGTGCTAAAAAGCCGCCGTCTCTTCCCAGTAAACTTGGTGTCGTTGTTGTATGTTGTTGTGCAAATGTTTTGAGGGGAAGTTTGCAGACGCCGGCGCATGGCGAGGTACAACAGTAGTCAGAGGGCACCGGTGGTGGGGGGGCGGAGGGAGGCTGCATCCCGCCGCAGGAAGCCCAAACGTGTCAGTCTGTAGGTCACAGGTCACGCCTCCCACATGTTACAGTTTGTCTTAATTACTTTCACATTCTCAGAAATTGTACCTCACTTTCACAAAACAATAAAAAAACACAAACATGTTTGTGGCGTCGTTGAGATGCCGTGTGTGGGTTTATTTTCCCACAGACAGAAAAATGTTTCCTTCTCATCAGATTTGGACAAACTGCTTCAACCATAAAACACGAAACTGAAACTGACACCGAACCTGAATGATGTTCATCCCTCCAGAAGAGTCCAGAGACTGTAGAACCAATAACAAGGCTGATGATGACATCATAAAGATATTCCCTCATTTGGTGTTGTGATGATGATGATGGAGAGCGCTGTCTAACACATCTGTCCTAAATCTCTCATAGATGATCAGCTGGGTTGAGATCTGGTGACTGTGAAGGTCATAACATATGATTCACATCATTTTCATCCTCATCAAACCATCCAGTGACCCCTCGTGTCCTGTGAATTGGCGCATTATCATCCTGGAAGAGAGACCACTCCCATCAGGATGGAAATGTTTCATCATATGATAAAGCTGATCACTCACAACTACTTTGTATTGATTAGCAGAGACCCTTCACCTCTAAGGGGACAAGTGGACCCAAACCATGCCCTCCACAGCATAGCAGAGCCCCCAGACCCCCTCACTGTAGGGGTCACCTGTCTGTACATGTATGTATGTACATATATAATTACATATATGTTTCATTCAAACACTGTGGTCTGATATGTTAACAAATGTTTTTCAAAGCGCTGATAATAACTGTCATCGCTCTAAAAAGTTTTTAAAAAAACGATCCCTTTAATATTAGTGTTTGATTGACTGAAGCAGTCCTGACTGCATCACCTCTAAAACTTTAATAATTGAGTTAATAATTTGAGTTTTTCACGCGTCTGATCTGTCAAATTGCAACGTCTCTGACATGAAGCTGGTTAATGAAATATTTACATAACTGACAGCGAGGATGGAAAAGAACTAGTGAAAAACATTGAATCAGGCAACAAATAGTGAAACAGTGCTGATTGGTTACTGTTTACTCATGAACATGATTCTGTGGCATGTATGTGTGTGTGTGTGTGTGTGTGTGTGTGTGCGTGTGTGTGTGTGCAAGAGGATTCATTTTTGTACATGTATGTAAATGTAGACACATAATATGTGCTGTTTAACCAAAATAACAGCACTTATGGGTTTGTATGTGTGTGTGAGGTTCGGTGTGTGAGTGTGTGTGTGTGTGTGTTTGTGTGTGTGTGTGTGTGTGTGTGTGTGTGTGTGTGTGTGTTTATGTGTGTGTTCAGCCTGTTTGTCTGTAAATGAACCTGAAAGCCTCCTGATAAATATCTTATTTGTTTCCAGGTTGTCTGATGTGACAGCGCCCTCCTTGGTTCACTGCTGAAACTGCGTCTTCCAACACTGAACACAAACAAACTCACATGTTTATACTTATATGTACTTGTGAGGACCCTCATTAATGTAATATATTCCCTAAAGCACCATAATCATATCCTTAATCAAACTCTAACTTTAACCCTAAAAACAAGTCCGAACCCTCAAACAGTGATGACCAGAAGAAAAATCCTCAGTTTCCTGACTGTCGTCATTATCAAGGTCAAAAACACGTCCTCACTGAGATAGAAATACAAACACACTGACACACACACTCATGCAGCTCAGACCTTCAGTGTCTTTTTACTGAAAAAGAATAAACAATATTATTTTTGTCCAAAATGATGAAAATCCTTGAAAAAAATGTAACTTTCCAAAGTTATTCAGCATCTAAATTATACAAGATCAGTGTTGTCATAATAAAATGTACATGACGGGTTATTTACATACTGTTTACCTGATGTAGATAAACAAATGTTTACATGCTAATATTTACTATACATCAACAGAAAGGATGCCAAATACTGAGCTGCTTTATAAATACATCAGCAGAAGGGATGCCAAATAGTGAGCTGCTTTATAAACACATCAACAGGCAGGATGCCAAATAGTGAGCTGCTTTATAAGCACATCAACAGGCAGGATGCCAAATAGTGAGCTGCTTTATAAGCACATCAACAGGAGGGATGCCAAATAGTGAGCTGCTTTATAAACCTATCAGCAGAAGGGATGCCAAATAGTGAGCTGCTTTATAAATACATCAGCAGAATGGATGCCAAATAGTGAGCTGCTTTATGAACACATTAACAGGCAGGATGCCAAATAGTGAGCTGCTTTATAAGCACATCAACAGAAGGGATGCCAAATAGTGAGCTGCTTTATAAATACATCAGCAGAAGGGATGCCAAATAGTGAGCTGCTTTATGAACACATTAACAGGCAGGATGCCAAATAGTGAGCTGCTTAAAAAATACATTCAGCAGAAGGGATGCAAAATAGTGAGCTGCTATATAAACCAATCGGCAGAAGGGATGCCAAATAGTGAGTCGCTTTATGAACCCATCAGCTGAAGGGATGCCAAAGAGTGAACTCCTTTACAAACTCATCAACGGGTGGGATGCCAGATAGTGAGCTGCTTTATAAAGCCATTAGAGGTCAGAATGGCTTTGATGGTTTAACCCAAAGATTTATTCCTTTCCTGTGCAGTAAACCCAACAAATAGCCCACTGATAGCTAAATGTGCTGTATTCATAGTTTAATAAGATATTCAGGGCTGACGACGGTAACGTTAACTTGATAAACAGCAGGTTTATGGCTACATACTGCTGTGTCCATCGATGGCTATTTTTCCTAAAAACTACACAACTAGAAACTAAGAAAGAAATAAGACCTAAATTGTGATAAATAATCCTTAAATTACATTTTTTGACAATGTTAAATTTAGCAAATACGACATAGAATGAATCATTCACTTGACTCAATTCTACGACCAGAGAAGAGTTTTAATGATCTCATTGTGACTTACACTGAGGTCACTGAAACTCTAAATAACAGAGAGTTTGTGGATGATTCACAGTTCTTTGTTTGAATATTTCTCTACAGACTGTTTCGACTCACAGTCACAGGCAGTTTGAGGCTGAATGGGAGGGATTTCTGCATGCACGTCTGTCCTCGCTTTGTTATTTTTAAAGTATATTAACGAGTGGGTAACAAAAGGCCTCCTCAGGAGAAACAACATTTTTCTCACGACATATGTTCCACCGCAACACTTTGGAATAAATTACTAAACAGTCTTTATTTAATCATCTCTGAGACTGTCGCCTCTCCGTGCTGTCGGTCGCAGCATCACATCCCCAAACCTACGCTGTAAAAGGTGACGAGCTGCAGATGATTTAACTTCACCTGCTGTTTATTCTGGAATAACAGTCACATCTGAAAAAAGTCATGTGATAAATACAAACAGTTGATGGTTCTCACTTTGCTAAAGATTTGTTGTTTTTCTCAGTTTAATATCTGAAGACTTCAGGGACATTGTGATGAAAAACCATCAAAAAATACAGTAATTCTTAGATTTTCATATATGAGGATGAAGAGCTAAAAATAATAATAAAGTAGCTGTCTGCTAACTGCTAAACTGTTACAAATCACTGTTAAAATAATGATGTTTAATGGTGTGTGATCTGGGTAGGTTTAGGGAAAGATCGTTTGGGTTAAAACGATCACTTGAAACGTTTTTTTTTTTTATACTTTCTTAGTTACACAACCTTCGTCGTCATGGCAACAGTAAAGGCCACGACATTACAGTTTTGAAAAAAATGTCCCAACTTAGGGGTGTGCCCGAATACAAATACGTTATTCGGCAAAGCACAAATAGTGGGGGTTTTTACGAATATTTGTTTCATACAAATATTTTTAAAATTATTTGTTTTCGGGGGGGGGGGGGAAACAAAAAACATGTCAAATACCAGCATGCAGGTCGGTTACATCTCTATCTCAGTGTCTCTCCTCTGCTCTGCTGTCTGTCAGCAGGTTTCAACGAGGGGAGTCACATCCACCTGCTACATGACGCACATTTCCTAATTTGGACATCACTCCAGGAGTTGGGGATGTTCCCCAGAGATAAAACTGAACTACTGACACACGCTTCATGAACACTTACTGTAACACTTTAATTTTCTAAAATTAAAAGCATAATAAAAACAAAAACAGGATTTTTAAACCTCTTTCCACTTTTATTCGAATACAAATACAAATAATTTTGCTGCCTCAACAAATACAGATACAAATACAAATACTGGGCCTTCTGCATATCCCTAGTCCCAACTCAGGGTTGGAAATGGGAAGCGAACAGTGGTCTCCTGCAAGCAAAGTCCACTTTTTGCCATCTAACTATCTAGACATCCACTCAACCAAGCCGCCTCCTCCTAATAAAGCTAAATCACCTCATCAATCACCTGATACCGACGTCATCTGAACTGTGTCATAATTACTACGGTTGCTAGATGACGTAAACGTAACTATAGGTTGTTTTTGACGGCCTGAATTTTAGACCTGTACTGTCGTTTCTCTTGTGAGGACGAGTTGGACTTTGTGGTTTGCCAAACAGCAGTTTTCCTGTGGAAGTAAACAAGCCTCCATTACTGTGATGGTAATTCACTTCACTGTAACTTCTGCAAAAGCCTTTTGCTTTTTAGCCACATTTGCCAAGAAAAAAACATTATCAGGAGATAAAATATAGTTATGAAATGCTATTAGAATGAAGGCTATGATTTAAAACACTTAGTTTAGTCCACTTTTAGATGTATTTTCACCTACAAAACCACTGTTATCAGGCAAAATCCACGAGTTTGTGCTACATTTTCTCTAAATTTACCTCCATTAAATTCTCACATTTACATTCTGAGCAGCATGTCGACATCAGACCAACCAGGGTCGACCATTCATGAGCCAGACTTCAGGTAAATGCAGTACTTAATAGTAAAAATGTTCTGAAATGCCCTTTCTAATGAAAAAGTAAGCTGTATAAAGATTTCTTTATACAGCACTTCTCAAAGTAAATGTTACAAATTGCTTCATGGTAAAAGCATTTAGAACAAAGCGTCAGACGGGATAAAAACACAGTTAAAAAATGAGATTAAAAGAAAAAAGTATAAACAGTAAATCAGTTAAGAAAAGTGAAGGAATATATAGCTTCAAGCTAGCAGCAGGTTGACAAAAGTTTCCTGGCTGAAATCCCACTTTTACTTTTTTATTTCCGTCAAAAAACCTTTTTTCTTTTGTTTTGCTCAAATTGATAAAAAAAAAACAAAAGAAAAATTAACTGCAAAAATGGACGAGCAAAAAAAAAAAAAAACTAAATAAAGAGGCAGAACTGAGCTCCGTGTTTGCATCTCCGAGGCTCAGCGACCAGGATCTGGAACAACAAGATGTACAAAGTGAGATCAGCAGCTGAGGTGAATGATTAGACTGATGGTTTTTAGTTTATTGTTGCTTTGAAAACTCAGTCCAGGAGTTTAACACTCTTCTGTGTCCAAAAGGTTGGAGATACTCTCTGCTTCCCGAGGGCTCACGACTCTGTAAAATGCTCCCTTTAAAAAAATATTTTTCCTCAGTGCACTTAGTAAGAGTACAATGTTTCATCAGGTACAGAAACATCTGATAAAAATAAAGAAAAATACTTGGTAACGTTTTATTTTACAGGTCTTTTAATTTTATATTAATTTCATGGATATTTTCAGAGTAATTTTCAGGTATTTAATGGTTAATTTGTAGCAGATTTTACAGAGATGGTGGTGCAATTTGGTACAAATTATAGGAGAAAAATTAAAAAAGTGTTACGCTGATTCAATTGGTAAGTGCTGTAGTTGATAAATTGCAAATCATTTTTATAAATTAGTTTTCAGTGTGTAGTTTTATGTGTCAAACAATATATTAGCATATTAGGTTGTTTCTTAAAGACTCTAAAATGAACACATTTCCTGTATGCTACCAAATTACATAACGCTTTCAAAGAAATGTCCAAAGAATGAACAGTTAAAGCAGCTACTTTTTTGGAAATTACTGAAAAAAACTCACATGCTAATATATCACTTGACACATAAAAGTACAAACTGAAACCTATGTATGTTTGTTAATAATTGTGTAGAGTCTACTTTATTAAGAATTATGTTTTTTTTCTTATAATTTGTACCAAACTACAATAAAAATGTTCTAAAAATTAACTATAAAATACCTTAAAATTACTCTGAAATTTTCCACAAAATTAATATAAAATTAAAGGACCTGTAGAATTAATCAAATATTTTTCAAAGGGAGCATTTCACAGTGCTGTGAGTCTTTTGAAAGCAGAAATTTACACAACATTTCTGTCATCTATACTGTCATGTTACAGTGTTTTAGAGTGACTGTGCTGAAACCTTCCGCTCTTGTTGTGTTATTTCTGACAGGCGGCTGTGGACTCCTGCAGTCACAAAGGAGGAAAACCGACTTCAAGTTGCACTTTGTAAGAAACAGACGAATAGAGGCTACTTGTCTTTTTTTTTTTTGCAAAAGCTGTAAACCAACCTGACAGGTTTCAACACAAGATAAAATTACTTACGAGACTTGTCACCTTTTGCAGCGCCACTTCCATCCTCTCCATGATCAACATATGTCAAAGGAAATGAAACATGAAAGCTGACAGTTCCTGCACCGCGGCTCGGCTGCAGGCGCTGACACTCGTCAATATTTACATAAAACTCACCGGGGGAAACAGCTAGCATGGAGGAGTGGGCGTCATTGTCACCCTGATATATTCACACACAATGATGACTGCGTGTGTGTGTGTGCGTGTTGGATTCACACAGGTTAAGGTTGGAAATTCTGTTTGCTGTAATTCAGAAACTTGCAGTACGTGCTGTTGTTGAGAGAGAATAATGACGGCGCTCAGACACACAAACAAAACCTCCGAACGCCGGACTGAACATGATGGAATCACAACAACATAATCTCTGCATAATTAAAATGACTGAAATCAACAACCTGTCAGTTTTTCATGTGGGAAAAGCAAAACATGGTGATGAACTGTGTGAGCCAGATTTCACTCACATAAGTAAAGATTCATTTATGAAGCACTTTTCAAAACAAACATTACAAACTGCGTCACTATGAAACATTTAGTACAAACAAACAAACAGGATAAAAAAAAACATTTTTTAAAAAACAAAAACTAAAGAAAATGCATGTAAGAAAAGTGATGGAATGTGGTAACTTGCTGCCATTTGATCTGTTTTGTATGTATTTCAGTTGTTTTGACAGAAATGATAATATAGCTACTAATAATAGCAAATGAACACTGTGTTAATTACTTGTGTGTTATAGTTAAAGAGGACATATCATACACATTTCCAGCTCTGTATTTATATTCCGGGGCTCTACTGGAATATTTTTGCATGATTTACAGTTAAAAACTCCTTATTTATCTCATACTGGTCCTTTATGCAGCCTCAGTTAGGGGTGTGCCCGAATACAAATATATTATTCGGCAAAGCACAAATAGTGGGTTTTATACGAATATTTGTTTCACAGTTTGCAGGTCAGTTACATCGTTATCTCAGTATCTCTGTTACATCTATCGGGTAAGTCCCAACAGACTCTGCATAACCTGTTGTTCGTCTTCTCCTTTCCACAAAGTTAGGTTGTAAAAAATAGGCAATAAATGAAAAGTGCAAAGCAAGAATCAACTTTGAAGTTCTTCTACATGTTACACGGTGTGCTGTCTCTGTGTTACGGGTGTATAAATAGTCAGACGTCTGTCTGCAATGAGTCGATGAGTAAAGTTTTAGTTCAGTAATCAGCGTAGTCGTCTAGTTGCGCAGTCTGCTGTACGAGATTTCTGTGTGATTAGGTGTGAGTGTGTATGTAAGTGTGGAAGAGCAAGTGGTAAGAAGTTTGTACTCCTGAATCGAACTTGCCAAGTCCGAACTAGCAAGTACGCAAACCCAAACTTGGCGTAGTTGGTATTGAAGAAAGACTCAGAGATTCAGAGACTCAGTGACGGACAGACTTTCGTGGTTATAGAGCTGCTCTGTGGTTGGTCGAGCCAAAAATAGGCAATTCAGTTTCCTTTATATAGCACATCTCATACAGTACAGCGCAGGAATTTTGATCAAAGTGGTTTACATGTATTAAAAAATGTGTGTGTAAAAAATGCTTACAGCATACACTAATACACAAATTAGTGTAAATACAAAATATACACTAATATACCGTATGTATTAGGGGTGTGCCCGAATACAAATACATTATTCTGCAAAGCACAAATAGTGGGTTTTTTTTTTACGAATATTGCAGGTCGGTTACATCTCTATCTCAGTGTCTCTCCTCTGCTCTGCTGTCTGTCAGCAGGTCTCAGTGAGGGGAGTCACATCCACCTGCTACATGACGCACATTTCCTAATTTGGACATCACTCCCAGAGATAAAGCTGAGCTACTGACACACGCTTCATGAACACTTATTTTAACACTTTAATTTTCTAAAATTAAAAGTGTAATAAAAACAAAAACAGGATTTTTAAGCCTCTTTCCACTTTTATTCGAATACAAATACAAATAATTTTGCTGCCTCAACAAATACAGATACAAATACAAATACTGGGCTCTCTGCACATCCCTTGTATGTATGTGTATATTTTCATTTTCACATGAAACAATGATACAAGAAAGCAAATTATAAAAGAAAATCCAACAGTCATCAGTACTTAAAGTTTCACATTCAGGACGTAAAAATGTCGATATTAACACATTCAGAGCTGCGTCCTGCTGTCAGAGCAGCAGCAGCAGCAGCAGCAGACGCCTGAGGCTTCACAGGAGTGTAAAACGTGCACATTCTGTACGATTCATATACGTTTCTCTTTACTAACATAAATCAGCTGATGAGCCTGCTGTGTGTGTGTGTGCTGCAGACTGCTATCCGTCCTGCTGGGAATCATTTATCAATTTACAAACACTGATACATATTTCAATACACAAAGCCAGAGGCTCAAACAGGAGATGAATGACTGTTTCCACATAAAATTAAACTTTATGTGACAAACTACAGTTTTTTTCACAGAATATTTGGTGCCCGCTGTGATTGAGATATTGAATTATATATTTCTTATCCATAATGAATATTTAACATTTTCACTCAACAACAACAACAATAAAGAACAAACATCAGCAGAGTGGAGGTGACGCTTTAATCAGCCTGTTATGAATGTTTGAGTGATTGTGTTGTGCTTAAGAAACAGACCTCCCACTGAAAACACACACACACACACACACACACACACACACACACACACACACACAGAACTGCACACTGCTTGTTTACAGACAAACATTTGATGTAAAATTATTATACAGTGAAAAACAGCACTTGTTTTCCATCAAAACAATTCACAAACACATGATTTATGAATTTATTTTAATGTGTGTGTGTGTGTGTGTGTGTGTGTGTGTGTGTGTGTGTGTGTGGCGAAGGCGAAGCCTTATTACACTTATACACTGATAAATAACTTTTGCAGAATAATTAAAGAATAAAGATCAGGATACTGTGTTTCATATCAACATGGTTCTAAATAATGATAATAATAATAAACTTTATTTTTATTGCACAATTCATGCACAACATGCAACATAAAAGAAAAGAACCATAATGGTGACAATAAAACATTGATAAATGCAATTAAATAGGATAAAATTAAATAAAAAAGATAAAATAAATAAAATAACTGTGAGGTAAAAACATGTTTGCACAAAACAATATTATATTATAAAGATGTTTTAAAATTAAATATGTAAACTGCTTGTACAACTGATTTATTCAGCTTCTGACAAAACCAATCTGAATTGTTGTAAATATCATGATTCATTTTACACATTTTTTTTCAAACACTGCATCGTGTCACATCAGTTTGCTGACGTTTCTCCTGAATGTCTATAAATAATATTCATGCAAGCGACTGTAGTGTGTATGTGTGTGTATGTAATTACAATTACATTTACACTACAATTAATGATACAAATGCAAAATCCCAATTACACTGAACACAATTCAATTACAAAACTAATTACATATAAGACATTAAATAAATAGTAACAGACAATAATTTAAAATAAAAGAATCTAAATGATTTTTCTCGTCTGTGCAGCAAAGAAAGTTTAAAAACTTATTTTTTAACTGTTGTGTTTAAAAGTTGATTTGAACTGAACTGAGACAGACAGGAAGTAAATTGAATAAGAGTAGCAGATGAAACCATATTGTCACACACACACACACACACACACACACACACACACACATGCACACACACATACACACAGAGCGACATCAGCAGCAGCAACAAAGCATCTTTAATTATTTTCCCTCTCTGACAAACAACTTTAATTGGCCCTCTGTGTGTGCGTGTGTGTGTGTGTGTGTGTGTGCATGTGCGTGTGTGTGCGTGTGTGTGTGTGTGCATGTGTGTGTGTGTGTGTGTGCGTGTGTGTGTGCGTGCGTGCGTGCGTGTGTGTGTGTGAGAGAGAGAGAGAGATTAAGTTGTAACTGTCAGTTATCTACACGCACACACACACATTTAATATTCATGACGATGATGATGATGATGCAAATGATGATGGAGATGATGATAACAGCTGATGAAGGGGTGGACAGAATAATGGAAACACCTGTACCTGTGATCCGGTCCAACAGACCTGAAAACAGATTCAGCATTGCACTGATGAACAAGAATAAAAATAAAAATAGAAAGGATAACGTTTTATCCAGCTTTTCTATTCCACACATCATGGTGCCTACATTACCCATGATGCAACGTGATGGCTGTGTATTAAAATCAAGCCGGTAGCTCCGGGTCTGAAAAGCAAAGCCAACGCGGTAGTGTCTTAAAGCCGCATTCTCTCTAATGGTCAGTAGGGGGCGACTCCCCTGGTTGTATGGAAGTCAATGAGAAAATAACTTCTCTCTTGATTTATTAGCTCAGTAAACTGTTTCCTGATGAGTTTATGGTCTCAATCACTAGTTTCAAGTCTTCTTCAGTACAGCATGATGTTCGTTATGTAAATTATGGTCCCATTTAATTTAAATTTGATGATAAAGCAGCGTATGCTTTAAGCCGTGGCTATATTGTGATTGACAAGTCGCTACCACGGCGACAATGTTGATTACGTAACATAACCATGGCGTAACCCCAGATTCACAGAGTAAAGGCGAAGCTGCTGCTGTTTTCAGTTCATTAAAGTTAATTGTAACATTTTTGTCGCCTACAAAAAGTCTTGTTCAGCGTTTGGTTGTGATTAAAGATCCTCTAAGGAGTCGGATGATCAGTTTTTCTGGTGAGACCGTTTTGTTTTAATGTTTTTAGGCTTGTTTTTGGGTTAGCGGGAATTAGCATTAGCATTATCACTGTTAACCTTAGATTGTAAACGCACCGTGCTAACTCTCACCAAAATATGGTCACTTCTGGCTCCAAAAATCAAACATGGCGACGGTCAATAGCTAAACTTGAGGCTTTAAAACAGTCGTTCACAAACAAATGTCTGACATCACAGTGGCTACGTCCATATTTTTTTTACAGTCTAACATTAAAATAGACACTGCTGCATTATTTCCTATTACTCATTTTGAGGCTGCGGAATCAGTAACATCTTTTAAATCACTTCTTAAAATGTACATTTTTAAATAAAGCCTCTTTTCTTATGTTGATGTGTTTATGTTAGCCCAGTTTTATGTGTTTATTTTACTGTTTTTATCTTTTTTTATTGTGTTTTCGACATTTTGGCTGCATTAGATTCTCCTGATGAGCAGGTTCATACGTTACGTAGCAGCCATCAGTGTATGAATGTGTGTGTGAACGGGTGAATGGTGGCATGTAGAGCACTCTGTAACACTGTTTAAAAAGTTACTATATGAATAAAGTTTATTCTTATTATTATTATTACTTGTGATTGTATTAAATACACGCTGCTGCATTTTGAGGTGCAGAATCAGTCAACATCTTTTAAATCACTTCTTAAAACTTATCTTTTTAAATAAAACCTCTTTTTTTATGTTTTTGCACCAATTGTTTCCAGTTCTGCTGTTTTATTTGTTTATTTTACAGTTTTTCTCTTATTTTATTATGTTTTGGACATTTGATTCTGTTTTGGTCTCTGTTTTCAGTTTATTTTCTGGATTTTATTAAATTTTTTGTGCTGACTTTGTTTTTGTTTTTCTCATATAACACTGTTTTAAAAGGTTCTATAAATAAAGTTTCCTCTTATTACTAGTGGTGGTATAAAAATACACACTGAGGCTTTTAAATCACTTCTTAAAACTTTATTTATTTATTTTATATGTTTCTCACAAACAAAAACAAAACATGAGTAATAATTTAAAAGCTGTAATAATCACGTTGAAATAAGAATAAGAGCTGATTTGTTTAATAAAGTTTTTTTTTTCCTCTCGCACACAATAATGAAGCACTATAAAAAGCATTTCTGACTTTTCCTCATCTCGTTGTGTCGTTTTGATGATAAAGCTTCACTGAACTCTGCCGCTGCTGAATCAACACGGAGTAATTGAACAAATCAGCGAAGAGGAAGCAGGTTAGCGGCGAGGCTTAGCGCCATCCCATGATGCCGAGCGGTACGATGACATAACATGTTTGTCATTTGGAGGGCGATGTGCATAAAGAGCTTGTGTGTGTGTGTGTGTGTTTTTATTTTGCTGGTTTACACGCGTGTTTAGTTGTCACTATGTGTGAGTGTTTTATGATTGTTTACTCACCTCTGCTCCTGCACACACACACACGTGTTGTTTACCAGACTGTGTACACACATTACTGCATGTTTGCATAAGTTTCTACATGTTTTCTTGCTTGCCAGCGTGTGTGTGTTTGCACGCTGTTTACCCACCTCCGTGCCCACAATGCCCATGTTGTTTGTGCATGTATGTGTATGTGTGTGTCTGTGTGTGTGTGTGTGAAGGCTGTAGTGAGCCATCAGTCCACGGCCCAACACACACAGTAATAAAGCCCGCCGGGACACGAGCAAGTCTACAGTTGCTAGCTGTAAATTGACCTGCCTAGTGTGTGTGTGTGTGTGTGTGTGTGTGTGTGTGTGTGTGTGTAGGGGGGGGGGTGTCCACAGAGAGCCATAATAACTGTTATCTCTCCCACAGGCCCTTATCATTTCTCTCTCTCTTTCTCACACACACACACACACACACCTTTATCCACAGTAACACAGCAGCGGTGATAATTAGAGCTTTCAGCCCTCCTCAGGTCAGAGTGGAGTCAGTGAAGCAGACATACAGGAGATGATCAGTGTGTCGTCTTTATGTTCCTGTAATTAGTCAGATTAACCCAGTGAATCAAGTCAAATTTATAGATTTTATTTATGTATTTATATATATATAATATTTCAGATAAAAAGCCGGATCATATCAGCTTCTTTTCCAGGTGAATTCAAAACAACTATGTGCAACAACTTTGTGAAATTTTTACGTCAAGTTCAACTCACGCCTTCGACCAATAGAAAGCCGTCTTGACCACAGCAGCTGGATACCGGACTCAAAGATGGTGCCTAATAACTCGTATGAAAATAGAGTAAAAATGAAGTAAAAATCACATCATTTGAACAACGTTACAGCGTGAAATTCTCCTGGTTCAATCATCAGTACAAAAGATCTGAAAACATCTGCTTCTTTGATAAAAAGTTGACGCTACCGAGCCAATCACCGAGCTTAAAATTGGGTCACATGTGCCACTAACAGCCGACAGAAGCTTTGAGCAGTTCACCTTTAATTTCTGGGTCACTTTTGAGTGAATTTGGTAACTATGGCGACTTGTTTTTGTCACAACCTCAACAACGAAGCGTTTTGAATTCATCTGACTGGCTTCTTCTTCTCCATAGCAACAGCAGCAGAGGCTCATGGGTATTGTTGTATTCTTAGCCGTTCCTTCCTAGCATCACATCATCCGGGAGAGTTTCTGTGTTCAGTAACATCAAGGAGAAAAAATGTTTCTTGATTTACTGGCTGACCAAGAGAACAGAGCAGCTTGTTATCTTTAAGAACGACGGCTGAATTTAAACGTTCTCTCTTCCTGAAAGCGTCCTGGCGTTTTGTTTCTCTAACAGATGAACTTCCAGCCTCCTGCTGCACACTGAGTGACAGACGAGACAGAAAATACAGCTGCTGCCTTCAGAAACAAGTCAAAAAGTGATAAACTAGACACAAACACAACAAACGGTTTGTTTTCAGTGGACAAGATAACGTAAAGAACATGACAAAATGATTTATTAACTGTTATTAGTTCATCATCTTCAACCTTCGACGTTTGATCCTCACTGACTCTGAGACCCAAATGTGAAACTATAAATGTAAATGTTTGTTGTATTTGTTGTTATTTATTGATTATGAGGCTTCAGTTTCATCACAAATGTCACAGATTTCTCTCATCAGTTGTGATTCTGCTCAACATCGTCAGAATTCACATAAAAAGCATTTTGTAATTCATATTTTCAAGGCAAATCTAAATGCTACATATGTATAATTCACCATAAATCTTGAATGGAATAATTCACATCAAATATTTATTTCATTTTCAAATAGTTCTGGTTCTTCTGAGAAAACAAACACTCATATTTGAAGGTATTAAGAGACTTTGAGAGGTAGAGACATAGAAGTAGAGACTGAAAGTGAACACTTTTGCAAAACCAGTAAACCAGAAAACATGAACACATGAACACATGAACACATGAACACATGAACTTATGAACATATGAACACATGAACACATGAACATATGATCACACGACTTTAACTTTCATGCGGTGAAGCTTCGTCCTCCTGCAGCAGCTCGTAGAGTCTCGAACAGTTTCAAAGAATTTTCATTTATCTTTTTCTTCTAGTTTGATCAGAAGAAAAAAAAACTCATCTGACCAGCTGAGAAACATCCTCCTCCTGACACCTCACCTTGTGTGTGTGTGTGTGTGTGTGTGTGTGTGTGTGTGTGTGTGTGTGTGTGTGTGTGTGTGTGTATGTGTGTGTGTGTGTGTGTGTGTGTGTGTGTGTGTTTAATTGTGGTGGCTGTCTTCTGTACACGTCTGCAGGTTGTTGGTTAATTGGTGCTGGAGGCTCAGCTCGTTAAGTCTGCTCTCATCTGCCTCCCAAACAGCCTCACACCAATTACTACTCTCTCTTTCTCCTTGTTTGTGTCTCTGTCTCACTTATCTCACTATATATATATATATATATATATATATATATATATATATAAACTTATTGTCATTATACTGTCATCATATGTACAGTATTGCCAAAGCAGCATCCTGTATATGATGAGTTTATTAAGTCTGATGCATCCATTAGTCGACTCTAATTCATACAGTATAAATGAGAAATAGAAACATGTACACACTGGATTTTAGCCACTGAAACATTTAATGGATTGATAAAGGTTTTGTTTCCATCCTTTCAATACACAAACAAGATCAAATACATTATCAGTGCCTGACAGAGTTCCCACAAAGTGTATCCAAATTAATAATAAAGTAATTATTGTAAAATATGCATATCAAGGTCAAATACAAAGAAATCCGCCCGGTGGTGTTTATATAAAGACTAAACCGCCATGCAGGAGTCAAAACACATTCCACATCTCTAACAATAATAATAATAATAATAATAATAATAATAATAATAATAATAATAATAATAATAGTCACCTTACAAGAAATAAAAGCATAAAAAAAAATCAATTAAAACAAAACATCAGCATAAAAACAGGTGAGGTGCACAGTGTCCAGTTATAGACAGTATGCCAGTTTGAACAGGTGAGTTTTGAGGTGGAACTTAAAGGGAGGTGATGGAGTCTGACTGTCTTATATGTGGGGGGGGGGGGGGGCTGGGTGCCGAGCAGCTGAAGGCTCGGGCACCCATGGTACTGAGGTGTGACGTGGGGATGGATGAGAGTCCAGCAGAGGTAGAGCGGAGGGTGCGGGAGGTTGGTCGGGGCTACGTTGTGGAGAGCTTTATAGGTGAGGAGGAGGTTTTTGTAGTGGATGCAGTATCGTACAGGGAGCCAGTGAAGTTGGATGAGAACAGAGGTGATGATCCGGGCAGCCGAGTTTTGAATCATTTGCAGTCTGTTGATGACTTTGGTGGGGAATCCAGTGAGGAAATGAGTCAACCAGGATATTATTTAATAGATATAAATAAGTGACAGGTCAGGGGTTCAGGAGTGGAAGTTTGCAAAAAAACTTTATACCAAAATCCTCAAGACGAAAGTATCAAGAATATAAATCCAAAAAGTCACTGAATGATTTATTACATCCCATGTATTCTGTCTTAACTTTGTTCTTATTTTGTTAACTTTATTTTATTCTTAATTATTTTATTTTATTACATCACTCTATTTTATCCTTCTATGTACATTTTCTTATTTTTATATTCAATTTATGCCATTTATGTCTTTTTCTTGATGTGAAGCACTTAGTTCATGTAATTTCCTTTTCTGTGAAGCGCTTTGAGCTGCATCTTTCTGTATGAAAGGTGCCACACAAATAAAGTTATTATTATTATTATTATTATTATTATTATTATTATTATTATTATTATTAACAGCACCACAATCTACAGCCTCCAAAATAGCCATAAAATAAAAGCTAAAACCTCTATAATCTTCTCTTTCTCTTCTCCTTGCATCCCTGTTGATTGACATCTAAACAACCAATTACCACTGTGTTACCATGACAACCCTCCTTTACTTTTTTAAACCCAGTCTCTCTCTCTCTCTCTCTCACATAGACGTCCCCGCCTTCTTTTCCTGCCATTTTGCCACTTCTCTCTCTCTCTCTCTCTCTCTCTCTCTCTCTCTCTCTCTCTGTCATTAAAGCCGTCTTGTTGTTGTTTGTCAGGCGGCCGCTGTGCTCTTAAACACGCCATCACACCCACTCAGAACATCTATTGAGCAAACGCAGCGCTGTTGTGTACCGATACAGATCAGTGTGGGAGTTGAACGAGGCGCCGCCCTGTTAAAAAGCTTCAGGGAGGAAGTGAAAACAACACGTTTAACCTCCTCTGGGGAGCATGAATATGGAAATATATATTCATGGAAATCTGAAATGAAGAAGTTTGTGTGTCGTTTAAAGTTTAACTTCAGTTCAGATCATGTTTTTAATTGTTGTAGTGATATGTAAATGAGAATAAATCCCACTTCATCCCCCACAGATTTAGACGTACACAAACGTGTCATCTGTCAAATAATTGACCAAATAGTGAAAAATAAAGAAATCGTGTGTGCGTTTCAATCCTCCTGCATGTTTTGAAGTGTGTTTGTACTGTAGGTTTGGTTAACAGAACCTGAAGCTTCACTTTTAATAAAGTTAAACAACCGTTAATTTGTGAGCACAAAAAAAAACAACAACAAAAAACTACAGTTCCCATTAAAATATACAAGCTCAGAATATTTTACGTCATCATATCTCAGTTTCATCCACATCCCGAAAATTCACCAACTCTCTCATCGTGTTTCTATTCCAACAAATTCTCCAACTTAAACAACCAGATACGCGGTTTGATCACGTGACTCCAGAACGACGCATAGCAGCATTTTCTAATCCAAAACCGCCACACATCACTGATAAACTATAACGATGTTTTATGATGTGACGACGCTCTGGTTAAAGTCTGGTTTGGTTTAGGGGAAGATGATGGTTTCGGTTAAAATCATAGACTGTATATAAATATGGACGACGCATCGCCGCTTCCTACCGCTACGCAAAAGTGAAGCCAAAATATCTCCTTTTCCGGGAGCAGCCATCTTGCCCCCCCCCATCCTTCTATATCGTCAAATAACTAATTAAAAACAAACTTACGAGAAAAATGAGCACTTGAACAAACATCAGCATGATGAGAACTACCTGAAATGACAGAAACCATCTTTGAGAAAAATTTATTTGAGGTGTACTTTGATGTTTTAGTTTGGCTCATGTCCCGTCTGCTAACATGGAGGGGGCGGGACTTATGACTTTTACTGCAGCCAGCCACCAGGGGGCGATCGAGATGTTTTGGCTTCACTTTTGGGGAGCTGTCATCCACCTTTATATACAGTCTATCGTTAAAATGATCACTTTGTTAAGGTTAGTGAAACACGCGGTGGGTTAAAGTTACTACTTCCTTTGTCGTCATGGCTACAATAATAACCACGGGGTTGAGGTTAGGGGACGATCGTAGTTACGCTTTTTAATTAAAAAAAAAACTTTATATGATTTTCCTGGAAGTTCCAGTTTCACTTCAGCTCTATTATACTGACATTATGGTTTCAGATGAAGAACAAATGAAGATCTACCAAAGTCAAAACTTCCGGCATGGATCAGCTGATGCATCATCAGGTGACTTTGTTTTGTTTCTCTGACCAAAGAACATCTTTAAAAAGTTCTGTGTTGAGGTTTGGAAGTTTGTTTCCTCGTCAGTCTGATGTCTGAGTGCAGACGGCGGCTGAAAGCTTTCAGGATCTTTGATGATGTTTGTGTGTCGGAGGAAAAGTGCGACAACACACCAGCAGGACGACCAAAACTGTCGCGCCGTCGCACAAACAGCTTGCACACACACACTCTGTCTCTGTGTGTGTGTGTGTGTGTGTGTGTGTGTGTGTGTGTTAGTGTGTGTTTCAACAAGCTCGCACACATCCTTCCTCTCTCTCTGATCTTCTCTTTCACTCACTTTCTTCTGCTGAACCATGCCAGAGAGAGACGCTGCTCTTGAGTTTCTCGTCATATATTGAGAACCCATTAACATCTCTCTGTTATTTTTATCTCTCGCTGCTTCTTACAAAAGGACACAGAAACAGAGTGAGAGACATCATTCTGCAGTTTATGTGGAGTTTTTGCTCATACAACAGGTTTATTAACCCTCTGCTCTCTGTGATCATATATACTGTGTTTTAACCGTATTCTGCATGTAAAGATGGACGTTTTCTAATCTTTCAAAATGACCACTAGCGCACTTATTAGAGGGCCTGAATTTAGAGATTTAGACCATAATGACTCATTGAAACAGATGATTGAGTCAGTATTTCAGAAGTTGAGGTATTTTGAATGGGAGTCAGTTTCAAAGCATCTTTAAGATACTTCAGACTCGAGACGTAGAAGCTGCTGTTTTGGTTTTAAAGCAGCTGAATTCACCGTATGTTTGCTCTCATTTACATATTTCTCTATTTCTGTTGTCAGATAAGAGAAAAAGTATGAAATTTTGTTGACCAGAAGTCACGACCAAGCTGCTGAGCTGCAGATTAAAATCATTATTATAAGACCACGTTAACTTTATTTTTTTATATTAACTTGTATTTGAAGTTAATGAGATGCGAGATCGGCTGGATTGACATTTAAAATGGGAGATCACAGAGAAGTGCAGCTACAAAACATCTGTTACCACATCTGTATGAACTGCAAACATGTTTTTGTGTTGCTTGCTGCAGATCCAGGTATACTGGATATATTTTTTGCTCTACAATATTTGGCGGGACGGAGGTCACGATTTGCCAATCTGTGAGCTCGGTTTAACAATTCGGATGTTTTGGATTCAAGATTCGCTCTATGTGTCCTCTGATGCAGCATAACAACACGTGTGTTCCCTCCTCCAGTGTGTTGATAGATTGCAGTTAGCCTTGGTCGTCCTAACTGTGTGTTCACACAGAACACAAAGCGGATATTTGACTTGTGACATTCACGCGAGTTTGACTGCTAGACTGTATTTTGGGGGTTTTTTTTCGGTACTTTTTTTTGCCTTTACTGGACAGTTAAAGAAGAAGGTTGACATATAACAACCTGTAGTCTAAACACATGGTAGCTATTTAGCATAAAGGAGAAATGCAGGGATTTTCCACCTCAGCGTATTTCCACATGAAATCTGTTGCTTTGATAAACATAATCTCTGCCCGGATTATGTTCACAGGTGACGTTTTTTTGAATGAATGAAGCTACATTAATATATATTGGGGTTTTTTTGTTTGTTTTTTGTTGTTTTTGTTTTTTTTTGCTTTGTACTGTTTGTTGTTGTGCTGTTGTATGTTTTGATTGTGGGGGACTACGGGTGCAAATTAGCTTCGAGCTAACTCCGGTGCAGTGCATCTTTAATGTTTCAAACTGCACACTGTCCCAATCAATAAATCAAATCAATCAATATCATTCTGAGGCTGCGGTGGATGGGGGACAGACATTAAACATTCAGTATCAACATTTTTGCGACTATGTCAATTAACAGAATTTTCTCATTATGTTGAGAGAAAACATAATTCAGCAGCATCACACTTCTAGCAAAATGTGTTTTGCTATTGCAGTTTAGTCGTATATGAACATAATTTCTAGGACATCTGATAAATTACCTCAAGTGATGTCACTTGAGTCAGTGTCAGTTGGGGCTGAAGACTACAAGTTTGAAAAGTAAAAAAATCTGGGGTTGTGGAGGCTAGCAGCTCCAGGCTACGTTAGCCACTACTAGCATAACACACTATTATCTCCAGTTGCATTGTGGGAAATGTAGGCGCCAGGTTTTGACGAGGAAGAAGAACGTGTGGAATAAAAATGACCGATTATTACTTTTTTTGTGAAACCTGTTCATTGTGAGTCCAATAACGTTATAGAAGTTCGATGCTAAATTGGTGAAATTCTCATTTACACATGCAAATCCACTGATATGGTCATTTAATTCTGCCAGTAACAATGAAAACCACTACATAGAGGTGAAGTTGCAGAATTTAAATACATTGAAGGGCTGCTGCTGATAAAATGTTCACCCTAAATAGTATCAGAAATGTGGTTTTCAAATCTCAGACTGTAACTCTGACATCCTCCTTCCTCTTTATATCTCTTTTATTTATCTCTCTCTCTCTACATGTTTTCATTTTATCTCACAGTATTTTGTTAAATGCATCCTCCTCTCTTCTCTCTCCCCTCTCTTATTATCCTGCTGGTTGAGAGCCTGTGTGGGCAGATTACAGCCTTTTCAATGAAATCCTCTTCTCAATAGGAAGGTACAGCTGTGAGAGTGTGTGTGCATGTTACTGAGTGTTTGCACGTGTCTCAATAAGTGTGTGTGTGTGTGTGTGTGTGTGTGTGTGTGTGTGTGTGTGTGTAGGGGCCCATTAGTAAGCACTTGATTGACAGACTCAAGGACGGTGTGTGCTGCAGCTCAGCTTCATTAGCACAGGTGTTGGAGTGTTGGAGTGTGTGTGTGTGTGTGTGTGTGTGTGTGTGTGTGTGTGTGTGTGTGTGTTTGTGTTTGTGTGTGTGCAGCACATGAGTGTCTATATATCTATGTTTTTCTTCTTCTGCTCTATTCTTCTGTTTCCAAAAATCGTTCTGTTTTACAATCGATGTTCACTGATCAACAGCTAAGTATTATCTGTTTTTTGGGTCAGTGCATCGTTGTTGGACTGTCCTCCTGAGAAAAATGATAGTTGGTAGTTTCAGCAAACACCCCAAAATATCATACTGTATATTTATGTTCAGGTAACAGTGCCCTCTAGCAGCCGTAGTAATGATGAAGTTATTATAGAGCAACAAAGTCCTTGTAGGGAGGAGGTTGTTGTGGATGGATGGATCAGCATCAGACTTTAAAGAGGACGTATTTTGCACATTTCCAGCTCTATATTTATATTCTGGGGCTCTACTGGAATATCTTTGCATGATTTCCAGTTAAAAACTCCTTATTTATCTTCTACTGGTCCTTTATGCAGCCCCTCAGTTCAGCCTCTGTCTGAAACAGGCTGTTTTAGCTCCTGTCTCTTTAAGGCCCCACCTCCTGATGAGCCCACTCTGTTCTGATTGGTCAGCTTCAGGAAGCTTCCTCCTCCGGCTCCGGAGGCTACGTAAACAAACTATAATTATATAACTAACTACATATAGATCTGAAGTATGAGTGGACAACGTGAACAACCTCAGCAATAAAGATTACAAATCGACTTTTATGGACATGTGTGACGAGATGATGTCATCTTGTTGGAAAGCAAAAAAAACTTTGCAAACGAAGCAGGTTGAGCAAAGTTCTAAAACTTCACCTCAAGTTTTAGAACTTTGACCATGTTTAACATCCGAAATCAGAACAGAATATATGTCCCCTTTTACACAACATCACCGTTCACTTCCTGTTTCCAACTAACTCTCAACATTAAAAGAAAAAAAAACATGACCACAGTCATCCCCACGTGGTTATTATTGTAACCATGATGACAGAGGTCTAAAGTTAACCAGACCTTAAAGCAAAACTATGAAACTTTTAAAAGATGTTATAAAATAAAATAAAATAAAATTAAGAGTGACTGTTAACTTCTTTATGTCTCCACTTAATAAAACTAGGTTACGCAAACTACCTCTCATAACTGAGTTTATTTTGGTCACAATTACCACTAACAGTATCCACATTTATACCAGAAGCATCCAAACTGTACCAAACTCTTCATGTATTTATCAGCCTCTCTTACATCTCTTACATCAACAGAGCTGAGACTCATATTACCATCCAGCAGACTGTATTTGTGGCGGCGTGTGAAGATGATGTGGATCGTTAACATAACACCGCTAACTGTTAGCAGCTACATGTTAGCACACGGCTAAAGTGTATGTCGACGGTCACAGTTATGAGATGAGCCATTAGCACAGCGAGGGACGTCAATACATTAAGACCAAAAGTAAAGTCAAGTAAAGCAACGTTATGTTTCCTTCTGAATGTTTCTGCTGCTGCAGTTTAGTAGAATATAAACAGAACTTCTAGGAGACTGAAGGAGTTGAACCATCAGGTTTTGTACATCTCTGCTCTGTCAGAGTATGAACTGGATGGATGGTCCATGTAAAAAGTGCTATGATTGACAGGTATTTCAGCCAATCACACTCATCCGATCTCAGCCCCTCACAGGCGTCTTCCTTATGGATCAAATTAGGATTTTCAGGCTCTAACAAAACTAGAAAAATAGCGTCAAGTGTTAAACTGTGGGCTTTAAAACATCACTTCAGTCTCAGGTGAGGTTTGTATATGAATAAACAAGTTTTAGACAAATAGCAAAATATAATAAGAGTTCATATTAAAGTGCATATAAACATGTTTAGTGAGAGATTTCAGAAAGAAAACAAGAGAAAAATCTGAAAACTGTTTGCAGACTTTTGACATCTCTCTATCTCACACACACACTGACTCACTGTAATTGTTTTCTTTACCATTGTGTGTTTGTGTGTATTGTGTGTTATTCGTGTGTGTGTGTGTGTGTGTGTGTGTGTGTGCGTGTGTGTGTGTGTGTTTTCAGCTGCCCTGTGTGAGAGAAGGTGTTCACAGCAGCTCCCAACAGGCTCCACACATACAGCTACTGAAGCCTTGTTAGAGCTTATAATGAGCCATAAAAGTGCTCAGCTGTATCTAACATGCATGTGAATATCACCTGTCTGCACACACACACACACACACACACACACACACACACACACACACTCTGACACTGCTCTCCCGCAGGAACAAATAAAGCCATATTGTCCCCGGTCTGATTGCTGTGATAATTAATGTAGCATACGACCAGAAAAACACACTGAGACCAATTATATCAGAGCGAATGAAAAGACTGGAAGAGATGGAAGCAAAGGAGAAGTGGAAAGAGAGAGAGAGATGAGAAGGAAGGATTATTTATGATCACTATTTTGCATTATTTTGGGCTGCAACGATTACTTTTATAAATATTCAGGAAATAGTGAGGAATGACCTTTGTAATTTCCCACAGCTCACGTCGATGACCTCAGACGTCTTGTTTTGTCCGACCGAAGATCTTCAGTTTACTATCACAAAAGATCCTCACATTTTAGAAGCTGGAAACAGCAAATATTTAGGTTTTTTTGCTTGAAAAAACAACAAAAAATAATGATAGACAACAATAAAGCAACAAAAGGACTGAATGAGGGATAGATGGGAAACAATAGAAGAGAAGGAAGAGAGATTCATTTAATAATCTGGGCTGCAACTAACAATTACAGTCATTATCAATCAAGTATCCAAATATTAATTGATTCTTTGTTTTGTTGTTGCTTGATATAATTTCACAACTGTAGTTGCCGACTTCAAATGTTTTGTTTTGTGTGACTGAACAGTCAAAAACCTGAAGACATTCAGTTTATTATCACAGAAAACCAAAAAATCTTCACATTTGAGAAGCTGGAAGCAGCAAATATTTTTTCATTTTTGTTTAAAAAGTAATGTTGCAGCTCTAAAAAATAACAGCAGATGACCGTAAAGCCTAAAGGACTGAATGAGGGATGGATGGAAAAAAAATAGATGAAAATTAAAGTTTTATTTAACAGACTGAAGTTCAAACCTGTAACAGAATAAACCGTCACAGCTGTGTCAACTTTAATATAGAGAAGAAAACAGACAACAGATCTGTGTTGTCATGGAGACAAAATGGCCTTGAGCAGGGGTTCTTCATTTTAGGCTTGGTTCACATATGAGGTCATGTGACCTGCAGACAAAACTTTAAAAGATTTCCATACTAATATATAGATTTTTATAATTTTACTTAATTTTTATTAGTATCACAGCTGTTAAGCTCTGTAATTCAATCACATGGCGTTACACCAACCTCAGGGGAAAAGTCAAAGCTAAGCTAAGCTAAGCTAAGCTAAGCTAAGCTAACCCACCGCTGGCTGTAGCTTCATATTTAGCGTAAAGACATGAGAGAGGAATCAATCTTCTCATCTAACTCTTGACAACAAAATTTGAAAAAGTTGATGTGTACCTCATGTCTCATACATCAAGTTACTATTTCATTGTTTTAATTTAAGCAGGACCAGGAGTTGACGTCAGTGTAGCGCTTTGAGTTGCTTCAACAGAACCATAAAGACGTTCATCATGCTTTAGATGCCGGTAGTGGAAACAATCAGTTGATTAGTCAGTCCACAGAAAATGAATTACAAACAATATATAGATTTATTTATTTATCTAGCAAAATATTTTACGTTTCCGGCTTCTCTAATATAAGAATTTGTTGCTTTTCTCTGTTTTATATATTTATAAAACATTTGAAGACTTCACCTGAAGCGTCTGTGAACTTATGGCAGTCATGATTTCCTGACATTTTAGAGACAATTAATCAATTAATAAAAAAAATAATTGCCAGATTAGTTCATAACTAGTGACAGCAGCTCTAATGTAGGAAATGTAATTTTTTTCTTAGTTATGGTTATTAAAAAAAATGTAATCTGGGCAGAATTATGCATCCTACAAAACATATTCATTGATGCAAATTATTTTTTAGGAGACAGTTTCAGATTCAGTGTTTTTTTTGTGTGTTTTCATTAACGTCAGTCATTGATTCTCTCTCTCTCTCTCTCTGTCTCTCTATCTGTCTCTCTCTCTCTCTCTCTTTCTCTCTCTCTCTCTCTCTCTCTCTCTCTCTGTCTCTCTCTCTCTCTCTCTCTCTCTCTCTCTCTCTCTCTCTCTCTGTCTCTCTCTCTCTCTCTCTTTGGTGGGATTGACGTCCAGGTGTAATTAAAAGCATCAGAGCCACTTTCACCTCGCAGCCTGGAAACATGTGGCAACTTGTTCATTTACCTCCACTCCTCCTCCTCCTCCTCCTCCTCCTCCCTCCTCCTCCTCCTCCTCCCTCCGTCTCCCTGCGGAGAGGAGACAGATGGGCTGGGAGTCACCTGACGCAGCAGGAGGAGGGAAGCTGGAGACTTTTATTAAAACAAAGTTTAGTGTTTATACATGAATAAACTGATGTAATCTATCTTATCTATCAATACATACTCGATGAAGAAAAGCATTTAAAAGCAGTTTTTGGCTTTTAAAACAGACGACATGATGCTAAGAGTATAAAACCCCATCAATGAAGGGAAAGGAAGACGTTGCTATGACAACAACATGACAGTAAAGCTCTTATGGCTGCTTTAAAGTTATAATCCTTCAGATAGATGTTCATGAAATCAGCTCCTGTTTTTGATATTTATATTTATTTATGATCTGCATTTTTTTCTACAATAACCAGTCAATGTATTTACACTTTATTCTTTATTTGGATCCCATCAGCTTCCACTAAGTGATCCCTGATTTTCCTGGTGTTCACACAACAACAACAGCACCAATCGATCAATACAACAAGAAAAAGCAAAACAAGCCAAATATAAAGATGAAAAAATGAGTGAAATAACTGAAACAGTAGACAATACAAACAGACAGAAACAAAAATAAAATAAAATAATCCAAAAGTTCCAAAACTAACAGAAACGATGTGGAATTCATCAGATCGTCACGTCCTGCCGGGACTTCGTCTGTGGTTTTTGGACTCTTTGTGTATTTTGTTCTCTTGAGTTTTCAGTGTTGCATTTATGTTGCCTGGTTTTGGTTTTTTCTCTGTTTCCCTTGTGTGTTTCCTCCTCTCACCTGCCCTGCTCCCAGTGTCTCCCCCAGTTTATCTGCTCCCAGTGTCTTCCCCAGTTTATCTGTTCCCAGTCTGCCTGTGTGTTGTATGTTTACTTTACTTCCTGTTTTATTTTGAAATATTTTCTCCTCGTGTCTTGTCACCTTTACTTCCTGTGTTTGATCACCTCATGTGTTTCACCTGTGTCTCGTTTCCCTCACCTGTGTATTTATAGTCCAGTTTTCAGTTTGGTTTTTGTTGAGTCGTCTGTTTTCGTGCTGTGTTTGTTCCTTTAGTTTTTTTCCTGTGTTCATGGTCTTTGTTCCTGGTCCCGGCGTCTCCTGTGACTTCTGAGTTCATTCATTAAATATTCAGCATCGTATCCAACCTGCCTGCCGTCTCTGCATTCAGATCCACCTGCTCCACTCACCCACCTACCTGACACAGATTTTGTTTTAGTGATGCTAAATAATTACATTAACTATATGGTGGTTTTTACCAGTAGTTGTGGAGTCCATTCAGATTGAGATGAGGGATCAGCGAGAAAACGGTGCAGCATGTAATCCATCAAAATTTTGATATAGTTGATACATAATACTGTATCAGAGCTGCATTAACACTTCGTCTACATTAAGCAAAAACGTCCACATGCACAGCAGGAGTTCTAGTTCGTTTCTGCAAATATCTCCGTCCACATTAAATCATTAAAATGGGTAATTCTCCTCCTACTGAGCATGTGCGGAGGACAGCTACAGAAAACCAGCAAAGAAGAAAAGTTAACTATTCCCGTTTCCGTGGTGACTTCCTGACATTTAGTTGATTGCAGCAGATTCCAACAGTTTAAGCAGAGAAAAGATGGTGGATAGCTACGTTTACCTCTAAACAAGCTGTCAACGTAGACAACAGTCACATGAAGTCGTCCACCATTGTTGTTATTGTCGTTGTTCTCGTCTTCCTCCTCTTCCAATGAAACGCCGCGCTACTGTCACCAACTGCCACCAAGTTCAGTTATCAAAAACTATTCTGTATTTTTTGGTCATTTTTAAAAGACTTACATAATATTTATAAAGACTTAAAAAGAAAACCGTTGCACTTTCCCAACTCCTCAAGCAACAACAGGTCAAAGGTCACAGCAGCTTGATTACATCTGGAACAAACAACCCTGTGATCCACGGATATTTACATCTGAGGAAGAGTTATACATGTTTATTTTAAAACACTTAAATTATGGGATTCACTAAAATGTCCGTGTACATCACTGTGTGTTTTATAAAGGTCGACACACAGGTTAAATACATCCCACTGAGACTATTAAGATATAATATCAGGTATCATTCACACAGATATTGATTACACTTTAATTTGTCCCTCGTTTAAAACACACGTCTGCTTCTAAACGCGACGTGACCTGTGACAGGTAAATATCACACAGTAATACAAAAATAAGACATAAATTAATTACCAGATGGTATTTTTTGTTCTGGTTGCTATGGCAGCAAAAGAATCAATTCAAACATTCTCCACATAAAATATGAAATCTTGCTGCAAACATTCATAAAGACGTTAAAATGAGGATAATTGTGTTTAACAGCACGCACACACACACACACACACACACACAGATAAAACCTTTAATCTCTGTGATGTCAAATGATCATGTTTTGTAAAAGTTTAATCAACATTACGACAAAGAAAACTACGAAGCAAAATCTTTCTTACGTTTCATTTCTATTGAGCAAATCAGTGAAGCTGCTGTATTCAGCTTATGTTTGCTCAGTGTGACAGTAATGTGATTACTTTTTTCAGTAATAGTAGTTTAAGGGATTAAGAGACAATTTGAAATTCATTAATAACATCACTGTTATAATCTCGTTAATGCTCAGACAGTTTGAGATTTGAATTGTTTTAATAAAACATAAAATAAAAAGATATGAACTCATGAATGATGTTTTTTTATTGATTTGTTTATATGTTTATAGTGTTTTATTGTCTGATTGTGTTTGTTTAAGATTGTTGGGTGTTGAGCAAACCTGGTACATTAACATTGATGTTGTTAAAATGTTGATGTTGATTAATGTGCACAAATAAAAACAAACAAATATCATTTGTGAGTAACAATGAATTTCACATCTTTTTGACTTGACTTGAATTTTTAAAATCCTAATTGAGTTTAACTGAATTTTAGCAATTTGATTATAGTTTCTGAATGCTAGATACTTACATCCATCTATCTATCTATCTATCCATCCATCTATCTATCTATCTATCTATCTATCTATCTATCTATCTATCTATCTATCTATCTATCTATCTATCTATCTGTCTATGTTTCTGTCCATCCATCTATCTATCTGTCTATCTATCTATCTGTCCATCCATCCGTCCATCCATAGATATATCTTTTGCACAATTTATGATCATAAACACTGCCACAGTTTCAACTGCCTGTACCAATTCAACTTTGCATATTATATTCTCTATATTCTTTATTTATTTATTTTATTTATATATTTTTTAACCTTAAAGTTGCATTACATGATATTGATGACGTTCAGCCACTAGATGTCGCACTATAGCACCAACATCTCAGAACAAAACAAACGTGTGTCGTTTACTCGATAAAGTTGGAAGAAAAAAAAAAAAAAGAAAGTCGACAAACTGTCAAACTAGAGCTGATCAAATATGGATCAGTATTCTGTCACTACATAGAGTTTTTCCTCAGATGTTTTCAGAAACATTTTTTAGTGTACTGTTTAGCTGTAATTTGAGAAAGTTTGTGACATGACCGCCATCTCGGAAACAGACATGGAGGAAACATGGATGTATTATAAGAGCTGGATACCGGACTGAAAAGAATTGCTTGCCTGGCGCATACACCAAAAAACCTGTCTAGCCTCCGAGTTTGCTTCCGCGTCGTGCGGCCCACTGAATATGCACAGTAGTGTTTCCCCCGCTGGCCGCGCCCACGAGCTCCCACTCTGCCCATAGACTTTACATTGTGATGATGTCATGGTAGACAGGTAAGTTCATAGTACAAAGAGACATAATTTACGTTGTTTGCAGTTTGAGGCGTCCTGTCAACAGTTTTACAGGCGTCTCTTTTATAATGGTGGTCTATGGGGAAAAGGATTTTTTGCTGCAATACCGCGAGTGACCACTGGGAAAAAAATGGCTGTAAGGCTGAGCAGTCCAGCTCTTATTGTGCATCCATGGGAAGACACAGAGGGACTCACATGCACGCTCACATGCACTAACGTGCACGTGTGGCCGGCGCAGGGAGTGTAACATCATTCACTGGTTAGGGCGCCATCACTCTGCGATCTCTACATAGCATATAGTTGTTTTCTGACAACTAATATAGCTAAATATCGTTTATTGCAACTTTAATTTTAAATTCTTCTAAAGTTATAACGTATCACCAAAGCACAGGGAAATGCAATGTCATGTGATTATTATTATGTAGTATTTGAACTGAAAAGTATAAATGTAACTGTGGTGACAATAAGGGTCTTTGTATGCTTGCAGTTGTATTTTTGTTGTAGCTGTTGTCACTGTTGTTACGTTGTTGAAGCTTAATTTGTTGTTTGCTTTCTCTTTCAAACTGATCCCCTCTTAGTTTAAGCTTTTGAATGTTACAAGTGAAGGAAGTGAGATGATCTTAAACTCAGATGTTTGCTTGAAGAATAGTTATTCAAGTATAGCAGCATAATAAAGAAAACTGCTTTGTGTCTGTTAAGATGCAGCTGTATATGAGCATGCTGGTGATTTCTTCTCTTTATTTATGCAAACTATAGATTTATTTACACATATGTAGTCAGTTTTAATTGACATAGCCATTAAGCATTAAGCCAACCTTAAGAGTGTGTGTGTGTGTGTGTGTGTGTGTGTGTGTGTGCGCGAATGAGTGTGTTAGCTAAACTGTCAAAACCAACTCTAATATTCTCTGACCTGTGTACAGACACACACTCGTCTTCTCAGCTTTGTTAACAACAGCGTGTGCATGAACTCCCCTTGTTGTCGTGACAACAGCACTGTATGTTCATATTGTGAAAAGTGGGCTGTAGAACATGTTTAACGGAGATATACTCTGCTTTTTTTGTGATTTTCTGTTATTTATATTCTGTTCTGATGTCAGATGTTAAACATGGTCAAAGTCAAGTTCTAAAACTTGAGGTGAATGGTTCTAGAAATGTTGCCTGCAAGTCCAAAATCCAGGGCCTCAACCTGCTTCGTTTGCAAAGTTTTTTTTGCTTTCCAACAAGATGACATCATCTCGTCACACATGTCCATGAACGTCCATGAACATACTTCAGATCTATATGTAGTTAATTATATAATTATAGTTTGTTTACGTAGCCTCCAGAGCCAAAGGAAGCTTCCTGAAGCCGACCAATCAGAACAGAGTGGGCTCATCAGGAGGCGGGCCTTAAAGAGACAGGAGCTAAAACGGCCTGTTTCAGACAGAGGCTGAACTGAGGGGCTGCATAAAGGACCAGTAGAAGATGAATAAGGAGTTTTTAACTGGAAATCATGCAAAGATATTCCAGTAGAGCGTAAAAAAAAAACGTAAAAAGTGTAGAAAAAACAAACAGGATTTTTAAGCCTCTTTCCACTTTTATTCGAATACAATCTGTACTGAACAAAATTATTATTATTATTATTCTGTCAACTTAAAACACGTAAAGCTGCTAGCCTCTCATGCTTGTTGCCAGTTTTGTGGCCATTTTTTCTGTCACAGATTCTCACAGATGTAGGTTTGTAGGTAGATTCTTAATGGAGTTCGAAGTGGGAGGAGATATTTTGGGTGCCCCTCGTTCCCAAAGTAAAAATTCCATTCAAGAAATGGTCAGTTTACCTTATAGACAGAAACACGCACTTGCACTTTTGACTCTTCTGACATAATAAGTACCTTTGTGGTGTTGGATATTGTTGGCCAGCTACTGACCGGCCGCAGGCATTAATCCGTATGTATTTCAACTGTTTCTAATGTTGTCATATTTTAAATTTTTACGTGGGGCAGAAGGTGGCGGTAATGTACCGACAAGCTGGATGCCAACTGCTGTAAAACAAGAAGAAGAATAAGAAAAAGGATCCTGTTATGTTGAGTCCTTGCCCCACCTGTAGTTTATCCCTCTAGCATTAAGTCGGATGGCAACTAGCAACAAACAATGGATGAAGAAAAAGGTATTTTGAATGAGAAGTTCAGCTCTGTCAGATGGGTCTGTTGACAAAACCAAAGTTATTAATAGTTACTGTTGATTTGAACTGAGTTACCACCGGAGTATATCTAGTCTTACATACCATTTGTTAGTGAAGCACACAGCTAATGCTAATGCAAGCAGCCTCATTAGCCATGCTAAACCACGCTTGATAGTGTGTGAGGGAAACCCACTGAACCTACAAGCATCAAGCTTTCAGCAGCAATAGCTAAATGGGGAGCTGCAGCTTTCAGGCCATTGTGGAGGGCGAGATGAGAGCAAGAGTAATTTTCTTTCTTATTCTCCATTCTCACTGTTTCCTGCTCACTTTATTTGTTTGGTTTATTTTGTATTATCCTGTTTTTATCCCGCAGCACAAGGGGATGTTTTGTGAGCCTTTATGTTTCCCATGTGAGGTTGGACACAGTTACATTGTGTGATTTGCTTTTGAAGTGAGGGATCCAGGGAGTGATCTTCAATCAGTACTGAAGTAATGGAACATTTGTCCGGCCAATGTGCCCATCTGTTGCCTTCTGGGCTTGAGTTTGCTATAAGTTATGATTATCTTTAAAGAGCTAAACACTGTACCTGTAAGGGGTTTTGACAATCTTTGTCATTGTTTTGTGTTAATTGATTTCCAACAATAAATGCATACATCTGCATAAAGGAAGCATATCTTAGGAGTATTAACACTTGAAAAATGTCCCTTTACGGTAAATTTTGCACTTAATTTAACTACGGACAGTCATGTGATTAATCACGATTAAATATTTGAATCAATTGACAATCCTAGTTTAAACCCATTATTCCTGTTTGGCCCCTGATGAAGACGTGCGCTGAAACATTGGGCTTTAATACTGTTTGAATAAAGAAGAAGTTGATGAAAGGTTTGGGGTAGGCGTTAATTATGACTCCTAAGATGCTTTTTTGCAAGAAATATCCAATCACAGAGCTTAACATTTGTTTACATGCGTTGCTAACAGCGGGCAGAAGCTAAAGATTACGGTTTGACTGGTTCCTTCTCCATAGCAACAGCAGCTGAGGTTCATGGGTATTGTCATATTGTTAGCCGTCCACCAAAATCACAGACAAAACGTGATTTCTCAGAAACAAAGTGTAAATAACAACAAAGTTTAAAGTGTAATGAACTCACTCATTCAGGTCTACACTCCCTCCTGCTCACTACGCTCTGCCAATGAAAGGCGCCTGGTACCACAACAGTCACTAGCTAAACTCTTCTCTTCTGTCGTTCCCCGGTGGTGGAACGAGTTACCAAACTCTATTCGATCCGCAGAGTTCCTCTCAATCTTTAAGACTAAAAACCCAGCTCTTTCGTGAACACCTCTGCAGTTGATGAACTGAACATAGAGAAAAAACAAAACAAAACAAAAAAAAATCTGCTTCTATGCACTCTATCACCACCTGTTGGCATCTACATCCTATTGGACTCAAACTTAGCTTTATGGCTCTTACTTGTGTTGTTCTCTCCTGACTAGATCCCTGCTTGTGTTGTATGAGCGCTCAGATGTACGTCGCTTTGGATAAAAGTGTCTGCTAAATGAAAAATTGTAATTGTAAATAATGTAAACTGGTGGTCATAAACCTGCAGGATCGTCACATTATCCAGGAGTTTCCTGAGTTTCTATGTTCAGTTACATTGAGGAGATTGTTTAAATAAAGGCTCACACTTCACAAGGCTATTCTGCCTCTGATTGGTCGATCGTTTCACCAGATGGCTGAACAACAGCCATCAATGAGCTACATAGTGCTCAGATTATTGTTTCAGTATTTAGTATAAAATTGAGACATAGAGTATGTTGCTCAGGTTGTTTTTTTACAGTGTGGTTTTATTAGTTTGATTTACAGTGTGTTTTACAGTGTATTGTGTAGGCTTAGTGTTTTTTGCAGTATATTTAACTGTATTTTACAGTGTGTTTGACAGTGTGTGTGTGTGTGTGTATGTGTGTGTGTGTGTGTGTTGGAGTTGTTGAATCTCTCTCTCTCTGTGTCAGTAGTTATTATAAATACACTGACATGTTGGCTGGTTAATTAAGGTGTATAATTCTTGTTGTTCAGTGCCGTCACATAAAGAGAGATGATAATAGACTGTGTGTGTGTGTGTGTGTGTGTGTGTGTGTGTGTGTGTGTGTGTCTGTGTGTGTGTGTGTGTGTGTGTGTGCTGGGTAATAATTGGATGAAGGTTGGTGCTGTGTAATAATTGGACGTCTGAACTACAAACACAGTGACAGCAGCAGCAGCAGCCTGCAGGCTTCGTTGTTTGTTGTAAACGTAAAGGGAACAAACAGCGGCGATGTTTACTCCGTCTGACTGTAAACACACAAAATAAACGATAGAGGACGAAACAGAGACGAAGAACACAACACACTGAATCCCTCCTCCGTCTCTCTCTCTCTCTCTTTCTCTCTCTCAGCCACGTCTGTCGTCTAAACCAGACACAATAAATCACACCAGCAATGAACAGATATTATAACTGTAGATTCTAAACTGTAGATATAGAGCATATTCTGCAAAAAGATGTATAAACAATTAAATTAATTATAATAACCCTGAAAAAAATACTACTGCAGAATAAAAGTGATACATACTGTATATAAACATTTGCATATGCACTACAATTAAAATGTATGTATTTAGATTAAGACACAAACACACATTTTCACATAACAATGATAGACGTTTAATATGTTTAAATATAATTTGTTATATAATTGAGAATATGTATAAATGTATTTATAATATAAATATAATACATATTATTTTATATAATATAAATATTCATTTACATTTGAAATATATATTTATTAATATGTACATATTCTATTCTGTATGTATTTAGATAAAGACACAGTCATGCATCATTTATTTGAACTTATTAAAAAACAATGTCTAAATATATTTATTTTTAAATATGTAAATATGTCTATAATATATGAATATCAGATATTTTCATATAAATATGTATAAAAATGTAAATGTACATATACATTTTCTATTCTGATAGATGAAATGTATTTAAATGTAAATGTAATTAAACATATTAATTATGTGTCAAATATAACAAGTAGCAATTAATAATTGCACAGTAGGATATTATATGAACAAAAAATATCAATGCGTATAGATTTATTATCACTTTGATTTATATTTATATTTTATATGACATCATATAACATTGGTATAAATGTTTATATTTATATGTATGCACTGAATATTACATTTTTATATTAGTATGCTCCATTTACTTATGCAAATCTTTATCATGAATATATTTAAGGTTTAAATATTATTTGTAGGGTTTGAACTGGCAATGCTTCACTGTTTTTGCTTTAACTTTTTTATTTTATTAATAAATGGATTAAGTAATTATGTATTATAAGCTAATAAAATATATGAAATGTATACAATCTAATGTAATTTTAGTTCAACATGCTTATTTCACACTATTTAATCTTTGTTTTTAATATTGTATTTAAAATAAATTATAATTGTAAAATATACCTGAATACATTTTTCTGAAGCAGCTGATCCTGTGGTTCATTCTCTGTTCTCTGCTGCCATCTACAGGCTGCAGAGAAACATGTGTTTACTGTGTGTTTTATTTAGTGTTGTTGTGTTTAACCAGAGTGACAGTGACTAAAGCAAACAGGAAGGGCGGTAAATGATGCAGAAAAATCCAGAGCTCAAAATAAAAATCTGAATCATGTTACAGAAACAGCAGGAGCAGAAATGTGAAAGCAGCAGGAAGAAGTTTAATATCAAGCCTGTTCATATTTTGACCACCAGCAGCTGCTTTAGTCTGGAACTGAGAAATAGTGAGAAATTCCTCCAGCAGGACCCCAGACTGAGGCATTATAGATAAACTACCAAACAGATTCTGTGCAAATTTGTGAATATTTTAAATAAAATCTGAATATCACACATTGTTTTCAGTCATTTAACAGTTCTGCATATATATCATGGTCTAAATGTTGTATCAAAGCCTTCTCTACACTGTCTGGGCTCTTCCTCTGGTGAACAATATAAATCATTTTTATATTGTTTTGTATTTTTTGGTTGTTGTTTTTTTTGCCTGAAACTATTCAAATGTTTATATTTAGTCCTAAAAAATCAGAAAATATCAGAATCAGCCTTTAAAAAAATTGTAATTGTAATTGTAGAATATAAAATAAACCCCTCAAATTCACAGAAACAGCCCTTTGTTATTACCTAACACCCTCCCAGAGAAAGAAACACAACCAGGCGTTACTAAAAGCTGAGTGGACCGATGTTAATGGCAGGAAGAAGAGCGTGAAGCACACATGAAGCTACTAAAAGACAAAAACAAACAGGATATGATATGATTTATTTATGAATTACAGACATAAAAGATCCAAAAAGGATAACATGTTAAAATGACAAACACCATTTAACACTTGACATCTAAAATTACATCACCACAACTTGATGAGCATCATTAAAATCGCCAAATCACCTTTTTATTCATCAGTATTTTGATAATGTAATTTCTATATGAAATTATAGTGATATAAGATATAAATTTGTTCTTTACATCTGTCTGGATGGATGGACGAGCCCCCGTCATCATACAGGGCTGGATTCACCTGCTACTGGGCCCAGAGGCAAGTATTAGCTATGGGACCCCTTGAGCCCCCCACACACATGTTCCCCCCAGAAAATAACAAATATTTCTACAAACATTTGCTGCAAGACAGTTAGTTTGTTAAAAATTGATTAAACACAATGTTGTTTCAGAATTTTTGATGATATCAACTGAAATACTAAAAGTATTAAAACTACTATTTTTAATTAAATCCTGCAGTTTTTACTGTTGTGGTACATTTTACTCCCACTCTCTGCTTTATTTTAGTTTTTTTTTTAATTTGTACACATAACAGCCTAAAAATCAGATAGTAAAAATAAAACATACGTGGCAGGAGAGGTTTTTGACAACTAAACCACCAACCAAACCCTGAGTATTTAAAAAAGCAAGTGGCTGTTGATATGGATTCTTCTGTGTCAATAGTCGGTTTATTGATTATATGGAATTATTTCAAACACGCATTGGTATTGATTGCACAAGATCATGTATTCAAATTCAAAAATGGTTACGTTTAGGCACAAAAGCACTTGGTTAGGGTTAGAGTTATAGTAAAATGTGGGGAAAAATGTCCCATTTAACGGCACTAAAATGCCCGATGTGATGGTAAAAAATGCCCGATTAGTGGTCTACAATAATAATAAATTCTGGAAACCCATTCCATACCAATAGAACAAACTACTCTTGGCACGGAAAACCAGTCCGGACCAACAACCTGTGAACTACTGTTCCCATTCTGTGTCAGTAGTCGGTAAATTATCGCACTGGTTCTGTACTTGTAGCCGGTGACTTTAAAAAAAAAACAGCATTACACCAACCTGAAGTTTTTGAAACCAAACCACGAACCAAACTTTGTACAATTTTTGTGAATATTTTTTTCTAAATCACAATTTTACCCCACAATGAATCAGTTTTTGACCAGAACCAAACTGTATAATTTTGTGAGTATTTCAAAAAAATCTGAATATTAGACTTCTTTTTAACCCTCCTGTTTTCCTCAGGTCAAAATTGACCCGGGAAGACAACAGCTGTCATCAAAAAAACTGAAATGGTCAGTCTGCCATAATCCATGAACATATTTTCCTCTAATCTCAACTATAGTTAAAATAATTCATAATTTCTTAGTCAGGATACTGTTTTTAAATCATTTAAATTTTTTCTATGACAGCACATAATGACACCTGTTGTCGTCCCGGGTCAAAATTGACCCGAGGACAATAGGAGGGTTAAATTAAGGGTTCAGTCTCCCTACACTATAGTCTGAAATTTTGTATCAAAGCCCTTTCTACACTGTCAGGTATCTCAAATTTGCAAAGATATTACAAAGAACAGAATTTCAGTGGTAGCTACAACCCCGGCATGACCCTTTGGCTGCACAAGTCATGTGACACAGCAGAAAATAAATGAATAAGAACACAAACTACATACAAAATAAATAACAAACCAGTGAATTCTCACTTTATTCTGTATCCTTATTCTGCATTGAGTTGACCACAATAATAATGCAATTGTGGCAATAATGAAAATGATAGATTATTTATCTGAAGCAGTTTTAAAGTTTCTGCAATAATTGACACTTCGAAGGAATGAAATCAGTCTAAAAACAGAGTTTGCTTTGGAAAAAATAAAAGCCTGTAGGAATACTGAAATCATCATCATGTCTGTCAGTTATTCTGCCAGAAAGACTACAAATAATAATCATCAATTATTTCAGTAGGGTATAATAGTTCAGTAGTTGCAGTAGTTGTTAACCCTAACCCTAACCCTAACTCAGTAGTTTCAGTAGTTGTATAATATTTCATTTTAAACCTTAATGTAAAGTCTTGAGACTCTCTGTGGTTTTGACTTGTGTCTGATCTGCAGATTTCCCGCCCATGTGGGAATATTCTTTACCGCAGCCAATAAAAACCTTGACAGCATTAATCTCTGTCATCGTCTATATGTCGGTGTCGGGGTACAATGTCAGCGGGGAGATGACATGTGTTTGTTGAAGGCAAAGCTGTTCCCCCAGAGCGTCCGTATCCCGTCTCCACATTAACACCGAAGCTTGACAACATTGTCAGCCTCCGTCTCACTTATTATTCTGCCGCCATGACAGAAAAACAAACGCTTATCTGCTTTTTAATATTTAAAAAGTAAACACTTTTGTATTTATTAAATTTTTAGGGTGAGGCTTTTTATCTTAGAGGTCTATTTAAATCTTTATGTATGTTTTCCCGGCGTTTTTTTCTTCCTCGTAGAAAAACATTCCTTTGTTGCAGTTGTGTGGTTTCCACCTGCCACTGAGCGTGTCATCCATATGATTATGTACCTTATTTTATATGGTCAGAGGTGTCGTGTCAGATGGGAATTGAACTGGCAGATCTTGAAGGGGGCAGAGGGCCAGTTTCCCACTATCATTTAAAAAAAAAAGGAAGTTCTTCTCCATTTCTTTTACAGGTCTGATTAAAGGCATCGTCACCGTGTCATACCTATGATTATGTGTGCTGTCACTGAGGGGAGGCAGCGTCTGTGTGTGACAGGTCAGTGAATACCAGAGGGAACCTGTTCAGTAATGTGACTAATATATTGTGCATCACAGTGCAGTGAAGCTTGACAACATTAATAACAGCTTCATCAGCCTGCAGACAAATTAACTGCCTCGGTGTCGCAGCCCTCTGCAGGCTTCACGCCTCATGCCTTGAAACCTTGTATGTCCACCTGAGATTAATGAGACGGAAAAATGTTAAACTTTAAAAATCTGTGTTCAGGTTTGTCCAACAGAAAGAGATTAAAAAGATGGTGAGTTATAAAAAATTAGTGTATATGTGAACATTTGTGCCATATTTACACCAGAAGACATAAACGGGTTTAGTTGTTGTCTAGTGTTAGATTACCTGTCAATCATTGTCTGGGCGAGAAAATCTACATTATATACTGTAAGTAGCGGTGGAAGAAGTACTCAGATCCTTTACTGCAGCAAAAGTACCAATACAACAATGTAAAATACTCCATTACAAGTAAAAGTCCTGCATGAAAATCCTACTTAACTAAAAGTACATAAGTATTATGAGCTTGATGTAGTTAAAGTATTGCAGTAAAAGTACATAAGTATTATGAGCTTGATGTAGTTAAAGTATTGCAGTAAAAGTAGTGGTTTGGTCCCTCTGACTGATATATTATTATATATGACATCATTAGATTATTAATAGTGAAGCATCAGTGTTAGAGCAGCATGTTACTGTTGTAGCTGCTGGAGGTGGAGCTAGTTTACACTACTTTATATACAGTTAGCTAGTTTAGTCCAGTGGTTCCCAACCTAGGGGTCGGGCCCCTCCAAAGGGTCAGCAGATAAATCTGAGGGGTGGTGAGATGATTAATGGGAGAGGAAAGAAGAAAAAACAAAGTTCTGATACACAAATCTGTTTTCAGTTTTTGGACTTTTTCTCTAATCTTTGATTTTTGCTGAAATATTGGATCATTTGAACATTTATTGAAATGAAAGCATGTGAGAAGTTTAGAGGGAAAGATCACTATTTGGTGGAGCTGTTAACAACTCATAGACATGTGAGATGTGACCCCGACTACACGGTGCTTTTT
The DNA here is from genome assembly GCF_963924715.1 of Thunnus thynnus. Classification (NCBI taxonomy): domain Eukaryota; kingdom Metazoa; phylum Chordata; class Actinopteri; order Scombriformes; family Scombridae; genus Thunnus; species Thunnus thynnus. The sequence goes on from NC_089532.1 coordinate 1,960,101, forward strand.
GTAAGACGTCAAAAGCCAAAAAGGTTGGAAACCACTGGTTTCATCTTTAACAATGTGTTGTATTTTAAAAGCTTGTTATATTATCCATTGTGTCAAATCTTCATCTGAAAAGTAACTAAAGCTGTCAAATAAATGTAGTGGAGTAGAAAGTACAATATTTCCCTCTGAAATGTAGAAAGTAGCATCACATGGAAATACTCAAGTAAAGTACAAATACCTCAAAACTGTACTTAAGTGCAGTACTTGAGTAAATGTACTTAGTTACTTTCCACCACTGGTTCTCTGTTGTGATTTGTGATGTTGTGACTATGCTGGGATGGAGGGAGCAAACAGAATTTGAATGTTTAGTTACTCTTTAAAAAGGTCAATGTTATCTAACTATCTGGTCCTGGAAATTAGAGGTTCTCAGAGCACATGAACTAACCGTAACACAACTTTTTTTTTTTTTTTTTTTTTTAAAACGCATCAAAATCTGTATTTTTGTATAATTGTTGATATAATTTCTGTCAGAAACTGAAATGAGGCTTTAAAAAACGTAACGTTTTTCTCTTTAAATACTCTGATATGTTTGGTCCGTTGTCATAAACGGTTTCTTCCATACAATGAGGAACGCTTCTCCTTTGCCTCTCAGCAGTGAACTCTGACCTCTCTTCTCTCGCCACTTTATTAAGAAACTGTCATGCTGTCGGTCCACTCACCGCCTCCCGACAGTCTTTACCCAGCAGCCCCGGAGTCATTCCCAGTGACAGTTAACATGTTCAAATCCACATGTGGACGTTACACACGGAGGAGGACACACGTGTTGAACTGACACGTGAACTTAACAAGTTGCCAGTTCAATTTAAAGCTCCCGTTGTGACATGTGGAGAAAGAAAGAAGACAGAAAGAGTGAGAGTTATGGATTTATAGTCATTTTACCAAGAAGGCAACGCTGATTTGTTAAGTTTTCTGTAAAAGAGGACTCATTTCAAGAGTAACTTCACACTTAATCATCTTTTTGACTTAATAAATTATATGTAGAGTCACATCATCAGCTTTTAAGTTGATATGTTGAACAAACAGTTGCTTATTTCCACATCCAGCAGTTACGGAGCAATATTATCATTCATTTGGAGTCGTGTTTCTGTCCACCTGGTGAATGTAAGTCCAATATTCACTCACTTTTAGCTCTGTTTTTGCTCTCTACCAACTCCTGAGGGAAATATCTGGCTCTTTAGCTGCTAAATGCTCCACTATGTTCACCAGCTAGTCTACAGCTAACTGTGTCTGTTTGGTGCTGAGCAGGTAGTGTACAGTGGCTTTTTACAGCTTTTTCTCTGAAAACAGCTGCCTGCTGCGGCCCAAAACGACGCTATGAGAGCGCTGAGAGTGAACCAAAACAGTGAAGTTGCAGCCGGACAGATAAACAATGAGCTGAAACTCACTATAAAGCTCCGGAAAACCGAGAGGAGCTGCAGAGTCGCTGATAATTATCTGTAGGTTCATCACTACGAGCCACGACCAACACATTACACACTGACACATCAGACTGTGGAGATATGAAAACATTGATTAGAGACACTTTAAGGTAACGTTGGTGTTAATCAACTAATAAGTAATGAAATAGTTCTTGCAATGCAGAAATTCTAAAATGAATTTTGGCTGATTTTAACCCTAACCCCTAACCCTTAACCCTAATCTAACCCCTAACCCTAATCTAACCCCTAACCCCATCTAACCCCTAACCCTAATCTAACCCCTAACCCCAACCCTAATCTAACCCCTAACCCTAACCCCATCTAACCCCTAACCCTAATCTAACCCCTAACCCTTACCCTAACCCCTAACCCTAATCTAACCCCTAAACTTTACCCTAACCCTTAACCCTAATCTAACCCCTAACCCTAATCTAACCCCTAACCCTAACCCCATCTAACCCCTAACCCTAATCTAACCCCTAACCCTTACCCTAACCCCTAACCCTAATCTAACCCCTAACCCTAATCTAACCCCTAACCCTTACCTTAACCCCTAACCCTAATCTAATCCCTAACCCTAATCTAACCCCTAACCCTAATCTAACCCCTAACCCTTACCCTAACCCCTAACCCTAATCTAACTCCTAACCCTAACCCCATCTAACCCCTAACCCTAATCTAACCCCTAACCCTTACCCTAACCCCTAACCCTAATCTAACCCCTAACCCTAATCTAACCCCTAAACTTTACCCTAACCCTTAACCCTAATCTAACCCCTAACCCTAATCTAACCCCTAACCCTAACCCCATCTAACCCCTAACCCTAATCTAACCCCTAACCCTTACCCTAACCCCTAACCCTAATCTAACCCCTAACCCTAATCTAACCCCTAAACTTTACCCTAACCCTTAACCCTAATCTAACCCCTAACCCTAACCCCATCTAACCCCTAACCCTAATCTAACCCCTAACCCTTACCCTAACCCCTAACCCTAATCTAACCCCTAACCCTAATCTAACCCCTAACCCTAACCCCATCTAACCTCTAACCCTAATCTAACCCCTAACCCTTATCTAACCCCTAACCCCAACCCTAACCCTTTCATAGGAGGGTTAAGCAACAAAAAAACTTGATTGATTGATTGGTTGAATTTATTTGATGATCCAAAACATACAGATTTAAAATGGTTACAGTCATCGAAGATTAAATCACAAAAAAGCCAAAAAATCTTATTTCCATTGTGGTCTTCCACATATAACAAACAGCATGACAATAACAACATTATGAGTTCCCTTCGTCATGTAAATCAGGTTATAAATGACTGAGATCCATCTTTTCGAGGCTACTTTGAATATGTGCTCTGATGTGATGAGTTTTAGACTTAAAGGAAGGTCTTTCTAAAGCTGCAGAATAAAGGAATGAAGTTTTACCCATCAAAGTCTCGTTTGATAGCTGTGTGTCTAATCAATGAAAAGTAATTACATACATACACAGGTTTAGGGAGACACAGTAGTGTCAGTTTAAAAAAAAAAAAAAAAGATGGATTATGAAAGGACACAAACTCGACCTCCACACCCTAAACTGCACCTAAACTTATACTTTTCGCTTTGGGAAAAAGCCAAGAGGGTCAGTATGAGGTACGTTTCTCCATCTGCCCAGTCAAGCATCAACAGAATTGGTGCCATGTCCTTTTTGGTGTATATCAGGTCCTGATGGGTATCTGTTGAACATGGTGCATGTTCCTGCCTGGTAAACATAAGGAACAGTTCTTGTCTCCACATCTGAATCCGTTTTATCTGTGCATATGGCACTTTTTAAAACACAGTTACAGTGCTTCACACAAAACATAAACAAATGAATAAATAAAGCAGTAAATACAATATAAGGCACAGCACAATGAGAAACAGATCAAACTAAAACATAGGACAAGTTTGCCTATAAAGATGGTTTTTAGAAGCCGCTTATAACAGTCCAAAGATTCAGCAAATCTGACAGATTGGGGGAGATGATTCCAGAGGATTTGGGGCTAAAACTGCAAAGGTCACCTTTTGTCTCGCAGTCGGAGCGGCGGAACAAAGGAACAAAGTGGTCGAGAAGTGGAATGAGGAACGAGGAGATGAGAGATGTAACTGGGGGTCATGCAGGGCCTTATATGTTATCAACAGGATCTTGTAGTTTATTCTGTATTTTATGGGGAGCCAGTGGAGGGAAGTAATATGTGACCTGCAGCTAAGTCTAGTTAATAGCCTGGCAGCTGCATTTTGAACCAACTATAAACGATTTAGAGCAGTTTGACTGAGGCCCGTGTAGCGAGAATTACAATAATCTAGTCGGGAGAAAACTGAAAGTGTGAATTAATAGTTTGAGAGCCGTAGACAGCAAGATACATCTGATTTTTGTGATATTCCTTAAAGAAAAGAGGACTGGACGAGCTGAGTAACATAATAGTCAAAAGTCATAGACTGGTTAAAGATGATACCAAGATTCTCAGCGGCAGATGTACATGCGCATTATCTGACGAAAGTGCTTTCTCCTGACATTTAAATCTGCACAAATTGTATCTTCTCTGCCTTTTAAATAAAGAATTATACAGAAAGGATATTTGACAGGCAGATTCTGTTTCCATCCTGTTTTCATCAGACACAGAAATATCATGAAATGTGTCAAAAAAAAAAAAAAGATTCAGAAGAAAAGCTGAAATAACCCCACAAATAAAAAAACATAGATGGGTAGAAAGATAGACAGATGAATAGATGGATGGATGGATGGAAGCAGCTTGACTTGCCGCTGTGCCCTGCTCTGAACCCTCTTTTGTACCAAATTAGGGAGAGCATGAAAAGACAGAAAGAGAGAAAGTGGCTGCTCTCTCCTTCTGCTTCTTGTTGTGCGGTTTAATTTCCCCCAGCGCCGGTGCTTCAGCCGAAATCTAATTTGAGTGAAAAATGGCAATCCAGCTGTTCGGTTGACAGAGCCCAACCAAAACATGGTTTTCTTTCAGCGCAAAAACATGCGGCGGCCATCTTCATCTGCACATCAATGGCTGCTGAGCGGAGGCTGAGCGCCGCGCAGGGTAGTAATTACAAGGTTTTGGCATGCGTGCACGTGTATGTGTGTGCATGTTTTGTACTTTTAGCGTGTGTGTGTTGCAGTCGGGGTAATTTGCAGCCCTGCTCCTCCTCTCTTCTCTCTATGACGAGTGAACGAATACAGAGGAAGAATGAAGGTATTGAGGCTGCAATGATTGCGATGAGAGGGAGTGGAAATTATTTGCTTGGTGCTATCTATCTCCCTCTCTCTCTCTCTCTCTCTCTCTCTCTCTCAGTCTTTCTCCTTACCTCTCTCGCCCCTCGTTTGCTTTGTGTCATCAGGCAGGATGAGATGAACCGGGAGTTAAATACCCCCCCCACCTCACCTCCGCCCTCCTCCTCCTCCTTCCCAAATCTATTATGCAAACAGAAGTGGTTAATTGTCCACATATTTGCATGCAGCGGGTAAATGAATTATACAAGGGCTCCGTCGCTTAGCAACTGCCCAGGGTGAGAGAGAGAGAGAGAGAGAGAGAGAGAGAGAGAGAGGAGGGGGGAGGTTTGTGATTGGAGGGTGGGGGATGACATCAAGGTGTCACAGAGCACGCTCAGAAGACAAAAGGTGTGATGTTTTTGCAGGAGAGAAGAAGAAGAAAAAGAGGGAGGTTCACGGTTTCCGAAAAATTGCACCTGAGCTTGTTGCTGCTGCATATAGAAAGTGAGAGAAAGAAGTAAAACAAAGGAAGAGAGACGGAGAGGGAAACAAATGTGTGTAACAAACACAGAAAGCTGTTGAAGTTAAAAACAACCAAACAAAATCCGTGTGAGGTTTGTTACTGTTCTGCAGCTTTCATCTGTATCTCATGGCCTTCATCAAGAAAACACGTTCAAACCATCCAGATGATTCATTTCATCACAGACTTCATAGACACAGAGATGAGAGAAAGTCTGTAAACTGGCGACAATAATGAAAAAATATGTAAAATAATGCAAATTGTGGAGAAAATTACAAAAAAAATGATGTTGAAAAGGACAAAAACATCTGAATTGGATTGTTTTGTGATTGGAAAAGTTTTTCTTTCACTTTGACAACGTTTGTCCTAAATTGAGCCAAAGACAAACTCACAAATATTGCAGATTTATGGAACTTTCACGAGTGTGATATCTGAAAACTACATGTGCTTATAAAGTGAATTCATCATATGTGAAATTAAGAATGATGGATAATATGTTGATATATATGCTATCGATGAGGAAATGCATGCAGCGCACGCCTAGTTACAAGACTTCAGAGGTGCATGACCAAGCGCTGCGACATCTTGTGGAGCCTTCGCACTCGAAGACGTGATGACATCATTTTTGGCGTGCTCATCCTCGCTCTAAGGACACTGCGTCCAGCATAAACCTAGTTTGAGCCTGTGAGGTGAGCAGTCTTGAGCCCTCTGGTGGTGGTGGGTGGAGTAAGGGCGGCGGTGTGTCTACGGATAATGAGGAAGAGGACTGTTTATGAATGAGAAGAGGAGCGATAGAAGGTCTGAACGCATGCAGTGATTGGATGAATGGCATGAAGTGGACTGGACCACTTCTTCTTCTTCTTCTTCTTCTTCTTCAGCTGGATGTTGTTCTTCTTTGTACAGAATGATGTTTGTGCAGAGTTTGTTTTCACATTCATCTGTTGAAGAGGGAAAGTTTCTCTGTGTTTGCCTCAAAGGTGCATTAATTAAGATTTTAGACATTAACTAATGATCACATGAATACGGGTTATAAAATAGCATGATTCAAACAGCAGCCTTTTCAGCCGGTGATGGATGATCCTGCAGCCGCCACCAGCAGGAACACCAGGTCTGACATTCCTTTACACAAAGAAAGCAGGACAGAGAAAGAGCTGAAACAAGGATAAACAGAGATGGAGGTCAATAAAAGAGGCTGAAGGACTGAAACTAGATGCTGATGTGACGTTCTTCCTTCTGGATGTGTACGTATCTAAAGCCAACGTGTTTTCAATTGTGCGGGTAGTATTAGCAAGCAAACATCTCTACTGGCATGAAAACTTTTTAAAAAATGTGTCTTAAACAAAATAAATCTTAAGTCTCAGAAACTAGGCAGAGCACAGCTTCAGACATGAAGATTCAGATAAATGCAGCTTGTTTGTACCGTATACCAGTTTTGCTAAAAGCAAATTCTTCAAGAAGTGAAGAATCGACCGCCAAAACTACAACTTGAACGTTTGTTGTATCCAGGCGTCTGTAGTTCAGAGGGTTCAAACTCAGAAAACAGGTCAGGTGAGGACGGTGAGGAGGCTGACGCTAGATTTATTTTGGAGTCTCACTTCCCCTCTAGCAGCTAGAAAACGTTAGTTATAGCTACTTCAAAGATCCCTTTCAGGCATGTTTTAAGACATATAAAACCATTATAAAATTAGCAGACGACACTACAGTCATTGATAACAGAATGATGAAACACTATATAGAGAAAAGACAATAATCACAACCTGTCACTCAATACCAAAAAAACAAGGAAGTGATCATTGACTACAGGAAAGCAAAAAAGACTGAGCATGCTCCACTCCTCATACCTGGAGAAGCAGTGGAAAAGGTCACGGTCATGAAAAGGTCATGTTTTAAGTTTTTGGGGATGCACATTACAGAGGAGCTCAGCTGGACCACCATCACCTCTGTGATCGTAGGGAAAGCCCAGCAGCACCTCCACTATCAGAGGACATTAAAGAGAACTAGTCTACCCAAAAAACTGCTTGTGAACCTTTACCACAGTGCTACTGACAGCAGACTGACACACTGCATGACAGCGTGGTACGTCAACCGCAATCAGGCCAACAGGGCATCTCTCCAGCGGATAGTGAACACAGCACAGGATATCATCGGGACCCATCTACCTGGACCTGGACTCAATCTGCACCTCACGATGCCTGCGGCGGGCTCACAGTATCATTAAAGATGCATCTCACTCGAGACATCACCTGTTCAACCTCTCGCCATCTGGAAGCAGATACAGAAACACTACAGCTCGGACTTCAGGAAGAAAAACAGTTTCCTCTTCAGGACTGTGGCTCTGCAAAACAATGCTGATTCTGTTACCAGTGTGCAATAACTGGTGCACAAGCCCAGAACTTTAACCCTCCTGTTGTCCTCTCAGGTCAATTTTGACAGATGTCATTATGTGCTGTCATCAAAAAAAATGAAATAGTTTTAAAACAGTATCCTGACTAAACTTTTACATATACCAGTCTGCCATAATCCATCAACATATTTTCCTCTGATCTCAACTATAGTTAAAATAATTCATGATTTCTTAGTCAGGATACTGTTTTGTAACCATTTCAATTTTTTTGATGACAGCACATAATGACCTCCTCCAGGGTCAAAATTGACCCAAGGACAACAGGAGGGTTAATGTACTTTGCACTTTATGTATTTTATGTAATAGTCTAATGTTTTTAATGTTTTTAAATCAATGCTTATCTGTCCTTTTATTATTCTATGTTGTTATATGTGCTGTGCACTTAGAGGGTTCTGCAATGTTGTTGTCTTGAACATTGATAATAAAGCTCTATAAAAATACTCTTTTGTTTCAAATAATAATTTGTGCTTGAGGTTTGTTTCACTAAAAAGTTCAATTATTATGTTTAAAATGACACTGGAGGCTACAAATTTCCACATCACATCTGTGTAAGTTGCAAACTGGAACATGATTGGCTCCAAACTGGTTATGAGGTGACAAATCCAGCTTGTAAGTACATGACTGCAACTGAGATTTTTTAGAAGAGGGGGCTTTCAGCACTTTTCCCCTGTGAGGCAAGAAATTGAGTAACATATCGTCTACCTGAGTACAATATTCTGACGCTCTTTTCACCTCTAGGTGTGACTTGCTGGTTCAAATCCTCCCACAGTGTAAAAGAAACTGTATTTGAGGACTCTGAGTTTACTGGACAGTCTGCAGGTGTGAAGCAGAGAAAAGTGTTTCAAATAGATAAAAGGTTAGAAAATGTTAAAATATGTGGGAAAAGTGTATTGATGAATGTTTCCTTCCTCCAAACAAGCACCTGACAGATATGAACCTGTCTCCAGCTCTTTATGTATTTACAGATGAGCAGCTCAAACTGTGTCTCTGCAGGTCTGCCAGGTTTATGAGCCTCATCACAGTTAATGCCGTCAGTCTTCTCCTGCCTCTAATTGGCTCTGCAGCCCAATTAGCTCCGGCTGTTAGCACCTGCAGCTCCCCCGAAAGATGAACGGCGCTGAGTTTAAGACCCGACAATTAATCATTATTAGAGAGGAACAACGCTGGAATTGTGGGACTTTAGTTTGAGGTGTAAAATTTTTGTCATTGTCTGGAGCGTTTCAGGTGTCAAACAGTGTTGAAATGCGAGTCATTTAGCAGTGTGAAATGTGAATTATGGAGGCAGAGTTACTGCGTTCACGGTGTAATCATTTCACTGGTGACAAAAAGGCACTTAGTGATAAATTTGACAGAGAATCAGCGGCTGTGTGAACGACACCACAGCGTTGGAGAGGTGAACTAAGCTGATCTGTGTCTGTTCTTATACACATTTTTTTTTAATTAACATGTCCCGGACAGACTGATTAACTGCTCTGAATCAAAGACGTGTTAATTTTGACACCTGATTTTAATTTAGTTTTAGTCTTTTGACAAAAATATAAATTAGCTGCAGTCAAATTTTAGTCATTTGATTTTCGTCAGTTTTAGTCAACAAAGACATTTTTCTTTCTTCATTTTTAATCTTTCTCTCTTTGAGGCTACAGCTGTCACCATCTTTGTTGTGTAAGCTACAGTTACCAAGTTCTCACCACTTTTCCACCGCAGGAACTTCACGCCTGAATCCTGCAGCTTCTCGTACCACAAACCAGGTGGAGCTTGAAGGGCTGAGGTGGTCGGTTCAGTGTTGCTGAACTTTATTAATCAAAGCTAATTCCATTTCATTCCAGTCAAACCCAAAAGTTAGACATTGCAAATTGAAATTACAATCAAGTCTTGTGATACACGAACAGCAAACAAAATAGTAAAGCAAATAAAATAATTAGGATCAAATAAAGCAATGAATTATGTAATTATAGTAATTAACTTTGCATATAAGGTTTTGTTTTGAAAATATTTTTTGAGGTTTATAAAATATGTAAAATCATGAAAGAAAATTAGGGATCTTAAAAATTATATTTGTGAATAAAACAATTTCCCATTATATCCATTAAATTTACAATCAAATCAATCTGTGGGGTCTTTGCATTCCGAATATATTATAACATATTTCATAGAAAGTTTAAAATTATGTTCATGTTGGATATTTTCTACAAAAATTTCAATGAATATCGACATCAACAAAACATGAAACAAAGACATTAGTGGGGTTTATGTTATGTAGGATTTTTAAATGTATTTCTCTAAACTTATATGATAATGACCTCCTGAGGGATACCAAACACCTGACCTCTATTTTTATCCTAAAACTTTCTGACTTTTTACCTGTGAGGTTTGCTTGTACGAGTGTTCCAAGTCGGATTCAACAAACTCTCTTACACAGCTGGAACTCGTCGTACATCGTTCATCTCAGCCTGATGAATGTCACCTGTTCATGAGGAGGTGTGCTTGGTGAGATCTGATCATCACTTGTTTGTGGGCGAGTTTCATTCACCAAAATGTTCCCAAGGAGTAAAAACACAGTGCAGCTTCAAGTCCTGCTTTCAGAAATCAGTAGACAAAAACATAACAAATTGAGGATTGTCGTTGGTAGGAGACCCAAAACAATTAGAAAATATGAGTCCAGCTGCCAATTACAGTAAAGTCATCAGTAAAGTTCTTCCCTATGACAGAAATAGAGGGAATGCTTTGATAAGAATTTAGATGCTAAAAAACGTCTTTCTAAAGCAAAGCGCTCCGTGATGGGAGGCGGTCAAGGGATGTGACAGTCGCAGAGAGAGAATATTATAATCTACAGGTGATGTTACACAAAACATTGTAAATTTTGGTATTTAAACTCCACATTAATTCAGATTTGGACATTATAATCATAAGTCAAACAAGTGTTTTCCCCTGTGAAGGAAGGCAGTGATGATCTATTCATAAGACGTACCACAGGTCAGCACCTGGAAATTTTGTTTACGAATTTTTGAAAATTCAAACTACGAGAAAACTGATAAATTCCATTAATGTTCTTAAATCACTCGTGTGTGCCTCTTCAGAACGAATCTGTTTGTGCTTCTTACATGAGGCCCACTGGGTACCAGTTCAGGTCGGTTACTTCCTGTAGTGGAAAAACCCTAAAGGTCAACTCATGGTCTACTTACCAACTATTTCCAGTGCTTTCAGGCGCACCTCATGGCCTTCAGCATACATGATGTTGTGTCGACTCATCTTCACAAACGTTTATTTTTTACACCGCTGTGTGATTCTGTTAAATGATTCATGCAGCGGTGGAGACGAGCGAGTATCAGGAGACTGGAGGAGAGAGAGGTCACGCTAGCTTCGCTTCAGTGGCTTCAAACATGCAAGCACGCAAGTCTTACTGTACATGTTAGTACAGTCATACATGAACTAACAACCACAAACATGCATGTACACACACACACATGTTTAGAGAGGATGTACGTGTGCAGCTCAGCACAACAACACTGTATTACATCAGCTTTGTTGTCTCTCTGTCTGTTCTCTGTGAGGTTCTGTTATAGCTTTAAAAAGGTCAAATATATTACATTATATGGCCAAAAGTATGTGGACAGGTGTCTTAGATCCTTTAGTTCCAGTGAAGGTAAATCTGTCTCTCCTTCAGACTACAGAACAGGACACTGCTGTGATATTCTCACTTCTCTCAAGTGGTGTGATTACAATTTTTGGAGTTTTAATCTAAAACCGAGGAACAACCTACCTGGTGAATTGAGGTTTTCGCCAACACTATCTTCTTTTAAAAATAAGCTGAAGACATTTTGTTCTATTTGTCTTCTGTTCTATTAGTCTGTAACACACTATAAGTTGCTTTTGTATGATATTGTGCTTTACAAATAAACTTGTAAACAGGCACTAGGAGACAGTGTGAAGATGTCAGCTGAAATCATAAAGGGTGACCAAAGAAAGAGTCGTTTCTATCAATCTCTCAGGGTGTTTTCAAACCTGTAGTTCATTTGTTCTGGTCTGAATCAGTTGATGAACTGTTAAACTTAATAAAAAACACTACAGTCTGTCTTTCCAAAGTGGTCAGGTATGAGGACTTTCACCAGGTGAAGGTGCCGTCTTATCTGTTCCCAAGCAACCAAGCAGAGACAAACTCCACAGTGGTTTATCAACCATAAAACAGAACAAGAAGGAAGAAATGCAACCATCAACCAGAGTGGTACAAGTAAGAATAAAAGAGTAAAACCTTAAAAGGAAATTGACAAACTGGAATCAGACAGTCCAGTAACACTCAGTCCCACGATAACACATGAAACAACCATGAAAACGTCCTTCCAGCTTCATGCAGCAGCTCCTCATGTTTGTGTTGTTGTGATCCGACATTACAGTCCTGCTGTAAACACACACACACACACACAGTAGACACACTTTTACCCTGAACATGTCTTGTTCCAGTGTTGAACAACAAGCTGCTGCAGAGAATTTCTCCTCTCCTCCCCTGTTCACCGAGACTGTCAAACAACATCTGCATCAGCGAGGCCTAGTTATGTGTGTGTGTGTGTGTGTGTGTGTGTGTGTGTGTGTGTGTGTTCAGGCCTCAGTCTGAACTGAAACACCAGCAGGAAAATATGACCCAGATAACACAGAAAAGCAGCTCTTAATGCAGAGTTATTATCATTATTGTTATTAATAATAATAACGATAAAGGTACATGCATTTGTCCTTTAATCGTGCTATGTAGGCTGTAATTCACCAACAAAGGCAGCGAAGAAGAAGATTGCAAGAGAGTAAACATGGACGTAAACAAAGCAGCTTTGCAAATGTTTATGAGGAAAGAAATAGATTTGACACGTTTGTTAGACCTCAAGGATGCAGCCATGTTTACACTGACTGCAAGTGTTTCATTCACATTCATACAGTATGTGCCAAGATGTCTTTATTATGAACATCAACATTAATATTAATAGACATGAATAACGGGGTCAAACATGAGTAATATCAAACACTCATTTCATTTAAGGTGTGTGTCATAAATTAATGAGACATTAGTGGCAACAAGAGGAATTAGAAACATATATAGTGTGTCAAATATTCACTTAATATAAATATTAATAGACTAAGAGGAATCTCATGCATATAGAACCTACAGAAGAAAAATATATTTATATATACTGTATACGAAGGCTAAGATGATATGTGTCAGAGGCATGTGCAATAATACATAACACTTTTGTTTGTTTACAAGAAATCTGCACAGCTTTAAAAGGCATGAAGAATGAATGTAGGCCAGTATTGAAGATAACTGATAATTAAGGCTGCAACGAACAAATATTTTCACAGTCAATTAATCTGCAGGTTATTTTTTTAAATTGATTCATCTTTTTGTCTATAAAATGTCAAAAACAGTGAAAACACCCATTATAACCTTTCAGAGTCAAAGATAACGTCTTCTGATGTCTTTTTTTTGTCCGATCAACAGTCCAGAAAAATGTTCCCGTTAATTATCATGTATGACACAGAAAAGATTGAAATCCACAAATCTGAGAAGCTGCAACCGGCAAATATTTGGAATTTCTGATTAAAAAGGAATGTAGATGTGATTATTGATCAGAAGAAAAAGAGAATTAAGTAATTAGTAAATCCAGTTTTGTTGCCTAAAACTGAACATACACACAGGACTCAGGATGTGAACGCTGGTGATACAGAGATACAGAACATAAACACAGAGCGAACATTGAGGACATAATCGTTCGCCCACATCACATAAATCAGGAAAACAATTAAGTAGTATATCCATATATACTGGTACTGTAAACATAATATCTAGGAGACAGTAGAAAGCCGTCTTGACAGAGCTGATCTTTGAGGGAACAGAAAGCCTGAGAGTCGAACATGGCGGAAGCTAGCGTAGCTTATTAGCTGTGTTGCACGATCCAGTTTTATTGAACGTCCTCAATCGGAATAAAAACTGCTCTGCTAAAGAGACACAGTTTACACACAGTTAGGAGGACATGATACTAATACAGTTTTAATAAACTGTGTTGTTCCGTTAGCAACTGAGCTAAACTAGCAAGCTAGTTATACGAGCTAGCAAAACTAACCTTTAGTTTGTTAGCTTGGAACAAGACACACAGTTACAAGACGATTCAATTCAATTCAGTTCAATTAAATAAACTTTATTTGTCCCTGAGGGGCAACTGGAACGGCAGACATATAAAAACAGAGTATAAAGACATCGACAAAATGTGTTAAATGCGCTGAGAAAGTGCAAAAAAGCAAAAAAGAAAGTCATTTGTCATTTGAGAAGCTGCTACTAAGCTGTATTTTTAATGTTCACAATGTTTCCAGTGTGTGTTAAACCAGCAGTCAGGTGTCCATATGAACAGTGAAAGAGGTTTTCCTCGCTGTAATCATTCCTCTTGTTCATACTGGATATTAAAAGATCCTTTAAATGTGCTTTCAATGGAAGTGATGGAGGCCAAAATCCACAGTGTGTCCACACAGTCATTTAAAAGTCTGTGTGAAGCTTCTATTCAGCTTCAGCAGTCTGAGTTAGTCATATCAAGTGGATATCTGACACATTTACAGTCTTTTTAGCATCAAATTCCCTCTTTGTGTCAGCTTTAATGTTCATTTGAGCACCTGATTGTTGGTTTAAGACTCACTTGAAAAACTGTGAACTTGTCCTTTAATAAAGAGAAGAGTTCACATTGTGGGTGGGCCAAAACCATGAGAATAACTACACACACACACACACACACACACACACACACACACTCCGGGTCATGTGATGTTGTGTTAATCTGTCTCTCATGTCCGTGTTGTTTTTTTCTCTCAGCAGTTGAACCGACTGTGACCTCTGACCTGCTTACACCGTTCCAGCAAGGTCAAACACTGGTGAGTAAAGTCTGTACTGTATGCTGTGTGTGTGTGTGTGTGTGTGTGTGTGTGTGTGTGTGTGTGTGTGTGTGTGTGCGTGCAGACTAACAGTACAGCTCTCTAACATGGTGTGTGTCCCTCAGGCTTTCATTCAATCTGTAAACTCATCTCTATGTTTGTGTATCAGCAAACCAGCAAACCAGCACACACACACACACACACACACACACACACACACACACATACACACACACACACACACACACACACACACACACACACACACACACACACATACACACACACACACACACACACACACACACACACACACATACACACACACACACACACACACACACACACACACACCTCTCTCTTACCTTTTACTGCCCTCCTCTCCTTCAGTTACTCCTTTTTTAATCTCTCTCCTCCTTTTTCCTCCTCCTGTTCCATCTTTCTTCCTCCTCCCTCAGCCTCCTGTTTTCCTCCCTCACTTTTCTTCCTTCCTTTCTTTTCCTCTCTTCCTCTCCCCTTCCTTCTCTCTTACCTTTTACATCCCTTCCCTTTCTCTTCTTCACCTCCCTCCCTCCTACTCTTTTCTACTCTCCTCCGTCCTCTATCTCTCCCCTTCCTCCTTCTCCTCCTCTTTCCTCCCTCTGTTCTTCCTTTCCTTCCTTTTTAGTCTCTTGTCCTCCCTCCTTCTTCTCTCTAACCTTTTACCTCCTCTCCCTCTCTTTTCTAATCTCCTCCATCCTCAATCTCTCTCCTTGTTTTTCCCCCTCCTCCCCCCGTTCTCCCTTCTTCCCCTTCACCCTCTCCTCCTGTTCTCCTCCTTCAGCCTTCCTCCTTCCTTCTTTCCCTTCCTTTAGTCTCTCTTCCTCCCTCTGTTCTATATTTCCTCTCTCCTCCTTGTTTTCCTTCCCTTCCTTCCTCTCATCCCTCCTCCCCTCACTTTGTCTTCTGTCCTTCCTTCATCCCTCTTTATTCTTTTCTTTCCTCCTCTGCCTTGTCCCTCCTTCCTCTCCTTTTCTCATTCTCTCCTCAATCTCTGTCCCCTTCTTTTTCTCCTCCTCTCCCCCTTTTTTCCTCCCTTCTTTCCTCTTTTCTCCTTGTCTTCTCCTTACACCTTTCTTCTCTTCCTCTTGTTTAGTCTCTTATCCTCCTTTACTGTTTTCCCATCCCTTCTTCTCCTCCTCTTTCCTCCTCCTCCTCCATTTCTGCTCCCTCAGTTTTCTTCCTTCCCTTCCATCCTTTCATCCTCCCTCCTCTCCTCACCCTTCATCTCCTTTTCTTTAATCCCTCTCTCCTTTTTTTCTATCTCTCCATCTTTGCCTCCATCTCCTCCCTTCCCTCCTCATCTTCTGTCTTCTTCTCCTTTCCTCCTCTCTCTCTCTTTTCTTCCCTTCCTTTTATCTTCCCTCCTTTTCTTCTGTCCTTCCTTTTCACTCTCTGTATCCCTTCATCTTGTCTTCCTCACCTCCTTCCATCCTCTGCTTCTTCCCCCTTTTTTCTTGTAATATCTCTTCCAACTTATCTCCCCCACATTTCCTCTCCCATCTCTCTTTCCTTCCTCCTTTCCTTCCTCTTCTCTCCTCTCCCATCCCTCCTCTTTCCTTTCCTTCCACTCTTCCCTTTTTTGTGCTCTTCTGACTGTTTCTTCCCTCCTTACGTCCCTCTTTTCCTCCTTAATCTCATTCCTTCTTTCCTTTGCTTCCTCTCCCCTTTTATCCTTTCATTCCCACTTTATAACTCTCTCTGCCCCTTTTCTTTCCCTCCCTCTATTTCCCCCCTCTTTCCTCCTCCACCTCTCTTTTTCTCTCTCCTCCCCCTTTACCTCCCCCTCTGTCTCCCTTCCTTTTCTTGTCATTCCTCTTCTCCTCTTCTCCCCCTGTTTTCCTTTCATTCCTCCTTTTTCTTTCTCCTCTTTTCCTCTCTCCTCCTTCCCTTTTCATTCCTCTCGTCCTACTTATTTCCTTTCTATCCATCCTTCATCCTCTCTCCCCATTTTTTCCTTACATTCCTCCTTCCTCTCTTTTCCTTTCACCTCTCCTCCTTTCCTCTCTCCTTCCTCCTCCCACCATGCCTCCTCCCCCTCCCCTCCCTCTGTCTCTCTCTCTCTCTCTCTCCCTCCCTCCCTCTGTCTCTCCCGCAGCGTTGCGTGCTAGCTGCTCTCCTCTCTGTCCGGCTCGCTGCTCTGACGTTAACGCGCTGTGACATGTTACACTGAAACTACTTTATGGAATCAATATTAAATTCACAGCCTGTGACACTGAGGGCTAAACACACTGACTGTGTGTGTGTGTGTGTGTGTGTGTGTGTGTAGGTGTGTGTGTGTGTGTGTGGCTGAAGCTGGGTCACGGGTCATTCACGTGTGTGTCTGTGAGAGTAAAGCGAGAGTGTGTTTGTGTGTAAAAAAAAAATGTCCGCCTGGTCCTGCATGTGTGTGTGTGTGTGTGTGTGTGTGTGTGTTTGTTTCTCTATACTTCTGAGGACCAATTGAAAGGCAGCAGAAATCATACAAAATAAGATCATTTTAACAACAAATCAGTTTTTTTTTCTCCTTTATTTTAAAGTCTTGTTGGGATTAAAATTTACTTTTGTCTTTTTTAATGATCATAAGAGCAAAGAAAACTGAAAAAAGAGGAAAATATTGAAGATAACTGATAATTAAGGCTGAAATGAACAAAATGTTATGTCTATAAAATGTCAAAAAAACAGTGAAAACACCCATTATAACCTCTCAGAGTCAAAGGTGACGTCTTCAGATGTCTTTATTTGTCCGATTAATAGTCCAGAAACCAAAAATGTTCCCGTTTATTATGTTTATATTATCATGTACGACACAGAAAGGATTCAAATCCACAAATCTGAGAAGCTGCAACCTGCAAATATTTGGAATTCCTGATTAAAAAATGGTTAAAAAGATTATTCAGTTGTCAAAATAGTTGCAGATGTATTGATAATAGTAAAAAAAAAAAGAAAAAAAAACATAACTATGACTGTGGTGTTTACTGTTGCAATGATGATGAAGGTCGCCAAACTTAAAGGAAGTAGTAACTTTAACCTACATCACATTTCAAGTGATCAATTCAACTCAAATCATGATCTTTATTACTCTCCTCTAGGTCGTTCTCAGAGTTAATGTCCATAAAAACTGACTTAAACTCACTTCACTGCCGTCCTCCAGGAGGAAACAGCAGCACATTTTAAAAGCTTTGATAATAATCAATAATTCATTGTTTGTTTGTTTAGTAGCTGTATGGTGTTGTATGTTTTTTTGGGGGGGGTGGTGGTGTTTGTTTTGATCTTGCTCCTTTTTTTGTGCTTAGTTTAGTTTATTCATTTATTTGACAGGGACAATGAAGCTTAATTACATGTGAAATACATGTGAATTTTCACGTGTAGACGCACAAACACGAGATAAAACAGTACAATGAAAGAGCACAATACAATAAGATAATACAGTAAGATTACACAATACAATAAGATAATACAGTAAGATTACACAATACAATAAGATAATACAGTAAAATTACACAATACAATAGGATAATTAGAGTATAATAATAAGCATGCCGACATTATACTATGAAATAACTGTCTGATATTATCTGCTCTCAGTAAGATTGATGAACAGAATCATTTGTTTTGCATTATAGTGTTTTCATAAAGGCTGTGTTTGCTCCGACTAACTTTGGGAACCATACTGGGTTATGTGCTGGGTATATTGGTTTTGATTTGTACACATATATTTATACAGGTAAGGATGAAGCAAAAGGAAATATTTATTACATGCAGTAGTTTACAAGATAACAACATCCAGTCATAAAATGTTAAAAGTCCATTAATCTAATAAAGGTTAAAAAAAAATGCAGATAACAATTGTTTCATCTTTTAAATCACTTTTTAAAGCTTTTTTTAAAGGTTACTACACCTTTTTCTTGTGCAAATTTTGTGTTTTAATTTGATGTTATTATTTATTATCACTGTATATATTTAATTTGATTCTATATCTTTGTCTTGTTATCTGATTCTGTCTCATTTTACGGCTTTGTTTTCTTACTGTAAAGCATTTTGCATCAGTTTTTACTAAAGTTCTACATGAATAGTTGTACTTTGCTGTTTCCCATTTTTGCTAAATGTTGTGATTCGGGTTAAAGGTTAAACAGCTAAATCTGAAATTTTGGAAGCAAAATAAACTTTCATAGACTAGTCTGGGTTGTGAATAAGCTGCCACTATTATATCTATTATATACTTGTAAAATAATGCTGTGATTTATGTAAAAAAAATAACTTTTTGCTGAGAAATTCGTCCAGTTGAACCTGCAGAACCTGAACGTACAGACATCAAAGTGTTATTATACAGATTATACAGATTATAATCTAAGTGTAGAGTTTAAAGTTTAAAGTTGGAGTCGAGATTATGTTTCTTCTACAAACCGATAAGCATAAGAGAAGGAAGGTAAGTCCTCACAAGTCTAGTGATGTGTGTGTGTGTGTGTGTGTGTGTGTGTGTGTGTGTGTGTGTGTGTGTGTGTGTGTGCTTTTGCAGAGCTGACTGTTCATTCATGTGTGTGTGTGTGTGTGTGAGGTTTAAGTGAGAGTGTGTTTGTGTGCGTAAAAAAAAGAGAATGTGTGTGTGTGGATATGGATGTTCATTCAAGTGTGTGAGAGAGCGAGAAGCCCTGAGAGAGAGAGTGTGTGTGTGTGTGTGTGTATGAGTGTGTGTGTGTGTGTGTGCGCGTTTTTGTTACCTCATCAGGACCTTATTCTGGTATAAACACCGACCTTGTCGGGACCAGTAGTCCTCATGGGGACTAAAACTCGATCCTAATGAGGCAAAATGTCATTGCTGAGGTCCTGGTTGAGGTTCGGGGTAAAGGTCATATCAGGGTTAGACATGAACTGGTTATGGTTAATGTTTGGGTTAGACTGTCCACAATGAATGGAAGCTAATGCAAAGTCCTAACAAGGATAGCTGTGCAAATGTGTGTGTGTGTGTGTGTGTGTGTGTGTGTGTGTGTGTGTGTGTGTGTGTGTGTGGTGTCCTGGGGGTGAATTAGAGCAGAGGCAGTCATGTTTGATAGCAAGGTCTCGACATCGATGAAAACACTTTAAAACGGCACGCAAACTCTGAACGAAAGAAAAAAAAACAGCCAGGAGGGAGGAAGAAGGAGGAGGAGGAGGAGGGAGGAAGGAGGAGGGAGGGGGCATACTGTACTAAGGAAAGAGGAAGAAGGAAGAGGAAAAGGATGGATACTGTAAGGTAGGAGAGGGTGAAAAGGGTAAAGATGGAGAAAATAGGAGTACTGTACTTAGGTATAATTTGTACTTTACTTGAGTATTTCCATGTGATGCTACTTTCTACATTTCAGAGGGAAATATTGTACTTTCTACTCCACTACATTTATTTGACAGCTTTAGTTACTTTTCAGATGAAGATTTGACACAATGGATAATATAACAAGCTTTTAAAATACAACACATTGTTAAAGATGAAACCAGTGGTTTCCAACCTTTTTGTCTTTTGACGTCTTACAAAAAGCAGTGTGTAGTCGGGGTCACATTTCACATGTCTATGAGTTGTTAACAGCTCCACCAAATAGTGATTTTTCCCTCTAAACTTCTCACATGCTTTCATTTCAATAAATGTTCAAATGATCCAATATTTCAGCAAAAATCAAAGATTAGAGAAAAAGTCCAAAAACTGAAAACAGATTTGTGTATCAGAACTTTGTTTTTTCTTCTTTCCTCTCCCATTAATCATCTCACCACCCCTCAGATTTATCTGCTGACCCTTTGGAGGAGCCCGACCCCTAGGTTGGGAACCAGTGGACTAAACTAGCTAACTGTATATAAAGTAGTGTAAACTAGCTCCACCTCCAGCAGCTACAACAGTAACATGCTGCTCTAACACTGATGCTTCACTATTAATAATCTAATGATGTCATATATAATAATATATCAGTCAGAGGGACCAAACCACTACTTTTACTGCAATACTTTAACTACATCAAGCTCATAATACTTATGTACTTTTACTGCAATACTTTAACTACATCAAGCTCATAATACTTATGTACTTTTACTGCAATACTTTAACTACATCAAGCTCATAATACTTATGTACTTTTACTGTAAAGAGGAATCAGAAGGAAGATATCTCTATTATAACTTTTCTCCACAGAACCAATAAACTGTAATATTTCCAAATACATTTAATTCAGATTTTCTTAACTGACTTGCGTGCAGGTGGAACTGCAGTAACTAACCCGTTAACATGGAGTTTCCTCTTTAATTTCCTGTTAAAGTTATGGTGACGTGATGTTTCTGGTCACCAAACATTCGCTCTTTTGTTTCCTGTTTCCTGGCTCAAACATGACAAAAATATAGAAAAACAGCAGAATTATCCTTTAAATTAACATTTGAACCGTTTATTGCAGTAAATGAACAATCAAAGGCTCTAATTAGCTCGGGATTATCTCGTGCTGCTGGTGAATTACAATTAATAACAGCATGAATGAAATATTCATAATGACACGATTAATAAATCACCATTTCAGCTTTTAAAAAAAAAAAATTCATGAATATTGATGCTTCATTAGTCACACAAACTCTGTGTTTAATATATGCTCAGTGTGTGTGTGTGTACATGTGCTCGTAGCCTGTATGTATATTTTGAGTGTTTAATGTATAATTCATATCAGACTTCCTACTGAAAATAATCAATAAAAAGGCCACCATGCTGCGACCTTTTGACCCCTAAAACAGAGAGATGTTCAAACTGGAGCTATGTATATGTATAGGATCTATTTTTATTGGTGATTTTTATAAAAAAATATAAATTACATGTTAGTTAATCTCTTTGTTTTCTCACATGTCTCGATCAATCAATCAATCAAACTTTATTTGTACAGCATCTGTCAGACAGGTTAACGAACGTCACTGTGTCTCTCTGACGACTGACGAGCCGATAACGAGACAGAAAAACAATCTGAGACTAACATGAGAAATAACAATTATGAAAATGTAATAAAATACATTTAAATATAATAATTATAAAATAGAGTAAAAAAAATAAAATAGCTAAAAAAAAAAGATAAATAAAATTGATAAAAAGGGTGAAAATTACAGCAGAAATACAATAAAATAAGTGACTAAAATAAAGTATAGTAATATAATATAAAAATATCAAGGATCATCAGTGACCTCTGACCTCTGTTATCTTTAATCCTAAACTGGAGTCATGTCAAAACATAAAGATAATATTTCTTCAGACAAGAGGAAAAACTTTTTAAAGATATTTCTTTGAATTTTCAGCATCATATTTTCAAACAGTTTCTCCTGGAAGACGTTCACGGTGTTGCGCTCGCTCGTTCACGGTGTTGCACTCGCTCGTTCACGTGAAAAAAGTCGTGTCAAGAATGACAGAGAGAAGTTCAAACTCTGCTTCCTTTTTCACTTCTGCAAATGTTGGATTGTCGGTTCCGGAAAAGTTACGGATAAGGTTTAATCCATCGTCAGGAAGCTGCATGTGTGTGTGTGTGTGTGTGTGTGTGTGTGTGTGTGTGTGTGTGTGGCTGTAGAACAAGCAGATCTGATGCAGTATGATGAGTCAGGACAGTTTTTAAAAAAGTGTAACTACGATCGTCTCCTATCATGGATGTATAAAGAGAACTGGATACAGCGTCGGAGGCGGTGCCTCGTTCATTCCTATGAAAGTTGCTCAGTGGCGCATGAAGCAATAAAAAAAATCAACTTCCTGGTATAAAGTACCCGGATCTTCCACATCGTGCGGCCCATAGAACATGCACACTAGTGACTCTCGCCGGCTGAGTCGGCTACTTCCAGTTCAGCCCTCCGGCTAACTTGAATGGGGATAAAACAATTTGATCATGCGGCTCTTCTAGGCTTTTGAAATGTGATCGGACCGAACGGATTTAATTCTGATTGTGAGACGAGTCATTTTGCGATGGTTGTGACGCTCAAAAAAAATGTATCCGCTGATTTACAGACGTCTCTTTCACGTCTTTTTGCTTCAAAGCCTGGCACTCTTCCTGTATCCAGTTCTCTTTATACATCCATGCCCCTAACCTTTAACCCCGTTGTTATTATTGTAGCCATGACGACGAAGATGGCCTAACTTCAAGGAAGTAGTAACTTTACCCGCCACATGTTTCTCTGACCTTAACAAAGTGATCATTTTAACTAAAACCATCATCTTTAAACCAAACCAGACTTTAACCACATCGTTGTCACATCATAAAACATCATTATTGTTTAACAGTCGTTCTGGAGTCACATGATCAAACAAATCTGCTCTTTTAATTTGAAGGACTTGTTGCTTTCAGTCTTTATGCTACACTAAGCTAACATGTCTTAACTCCAGCTACATACTGATCACACAGATATCAACTCATCTCATCTACAAAACTATTTAATTAAAGTTCAGCTCAGTCTGACAGATGAAAGTTGAGTCAGTGTGGAGCTGAGCCTGACGAGCTGAAGCCGAGATGTCCTAAAAGGGCCACCGTACAAAGTCGCTTGCTTTCCATTTAGGTCAGATCAGTTATGCTGTCGGACAATCTGTTATTGGATTCATTCGTTTGTGTGTATTTGTTGTTTCTGCACAAACTGCAGTAGACTGAACTCCCACATGGACCGATGATGATGATGATGCTCAGAGAGTGTGAAGGAGCTGATTCAACACACACACACACACACACACACACACACACACACACACACACACACTCGACTGTGTTTCTGCCTCAGTGAGCTGATGCTGAAGGCTGATGTTTGTACTGACAGGACAACAACAACACTGTAAGAAACACACACACACAAACACACACATTTTATTTCATGTCACATCACAGCCGCACACATCATATTGATCTCTGTCTGGATGGCAGGAGTCTGTTAAAATCATGTGTTCACATCAAACAAAGCTTTCTTAAAGTTTAACTACAGCCCAGGGTTTATTTATTACAGTAACCTGCAGGTAACCATAGCAACAGCACTGATGCCTCAGGCTTCGTTAGCAGTCAGCTGATGGGTAACACTGACCCAATCATGAGTTAAACTGACAACAAACACTTTAAAACACAGAAACATGGTCCAGCTGTAGCTGCAGCTCAAACCGGACCGCAGCTGAACCAGAAGACGATAAGTTATCTTACAAGCTCCACACAGGTAAAGAAGTCTCATGTGCAGAGACAAACCAACAATGAATTTAGTGTATTTATGTCCATTTTGACCGCTCTCCCAGAGGAAATCTGTGGAACACATGCACTTGTTCCTTTCTCAACCATAGACTGTAAAAAATATGGATGTAGCCACCGTGATGTCACCCACTGGTTTCTGAAGAGTGGGTTTTTTTTTCAAAGTGGGCGACTCCGGCTGTCACCATCTCGGCAGTGCCTGACTCCGCCTCCCTCCCAGTGAAACAGGCAGAGGTGGAGCTGAGGCGGCCGAATGAAGCCTGGTCGATGAAACAAACCACCTAGCGACTAGTGACCGGTCACTCAAAGCGGCCACGTCCTTAATTATGCAAAACTTTACCGCTTAATAACATTTAAACGGGTGGGTTGAGTTGGGCATTTTAACATGGGGGTTTTTGGGGATTGATTGATTGATTGATTGACATTTTTCAGCCCTGAACGTTGCTGCTTGTTCTCAACACACCAGATAAACACAGACTGAAGCATATCCCATTTCAGGACCAGAGGCAGGAGACAGCTGGATGTTGGCCTCGAAAGTGTGTCGATACCAAACTATTAGTGTCCAAAAACACTCCAGCTATCAAATCTGCAAAAGGAAGAAAAATCACCCTTGAAGTTTTTGCACGTCTTGCACATCAACAGATTTAAACACAACTAGCAGGACGTATCGCTCCACCACAGCTTGACGAGTCAGTCTGCAGAAACAAAAAGAGTCAGTTAGGTCCTGAGCATCGTTTGGAACGAGGGTTGTGGAGTTTGTGCTTCTCTTACAGTGTACAGCGCTCAGAGGAAACACCTTCAGGGTCAGAACAGAGAGCAGAAAAATATATATAACAGCATGACATGAATAAACCTGAATCTGTCATTCATGTGCTTGGTGCTTGGTTGATTATGTGGTTTGTGTTCATCTATAATTAGCAGTGTTTTCTAAGATAACTGCATGTTTGTATCGTTATATTTCACATCTAGTTATTTTTATGCACTAAGAAGGTGTAAAATCTTTAAAATCTGAGGACACAGATGAGGAAGGTGTGTCTTTGAGAGGGCCGAAGCCTCGGCTAGACCCCTGGATGAGACGTGCAGTCGTGCAATGGATTATGGGACGACACTTTATGATGTCATCGATGTCGGACTTAATCGGAGGCGGAGCCTGAGTTTAGAGTCCTGCTCTGTTATTCTAAACATCGACTCTTGCTGGTAAAATAATGAAATTTGGGCATTGGGCAGCTGCTCTCTCTCTCTCTCTCTCTCTCTCTCTCACACACACACTCACACTCACACACACACACTCACACTCACACACACACTCACACTCACACACACACACAAACACACTCACAGAAGGAGACAGCAGCCATTGAAACCTTGACATTGTGGCGCCAAAAGAGACTAAATGTTTTTTCTGTCCTGCTGAGACATTATTCCATTTATACCCCTCACACACACACACACACACACACATGCACACACACACACACACACACACACACACACACACACACACACACAAAGTCATTAATGACACAGAGGTCTGAGCTGAGAGCTGAAGAGTGACAGACAGCTCGTTAAGATTGTCATCATGCTGAGGCCTGGACCTTGTTAGTGCAACACACACACACACACACACACACACACACACACACACACACACACACACACACACACAAATACAAACACACACACACACACACTTACAAAACACACTCAAAGTGTTTTTTCAGACATGCTGGGTTGAGGCCCTGGGCTTTGTTACTCAGACTGAATAGAAGACCCTGAGAGGCCTGTGTGTGTGTGTGAGTGTGTGTGTGTGTGTGTGTGTGTGTGTGTGTGTGTGTGGAGCAGAACATGTACTTCTAAATCTAAAACCCCCTGTTGTTAAATCAGATTCCAATTAAGGTAAAACACACATGAAATATGTCACTGAAATGGACAAAAAGGTGAATTTTTTTCTAAATGAAACCAAACACAAGTGATAAAAGTTCAGTCTGATGTCACATCGTTGCCTTTAAACCGTCCTCATTTACAGTAATCTCCCTTTATCAAAAAGACTTCAATATTATTATATTTTATTGCTCCTTTAACTGCATTTTACTGGGCAACAACCATCCAAAATAAAGCCGAATACATACAGAACATTAATATGAAAGTTAACAGAAAGCATAAAAAAAACTGCAGCCATTAAAACAAAGTGAAGAAAAAAACACTTTTAAATGATTATCTTATATATATTATCTTAATGAAGAAAACGGCTGCAGCAAGGATTTAATATCATTTATTTATTTATAAGTATTTATTTATTTATTATGTATTATTTAATACATTTAATTTAATGTAATTTATTATGATTGATTTCTTTATTATTGATCATTTGATACATTTCATTTCATGTCGTTTTGTTTTATGTGTGAATTTGGAGGTTTTAGCATCTCGGGGCCAGTTTTCATTCTACAGTTAAAATATTACACATGTGATTGTTTAATAAGACTCAGTTTATTTAAATTGGATTATTTACAGACTAACAAAAGAATAAATAAACAGCTTTCAGTGCTGTATTTGTGTCAGTATGGAGAATAATTTTATTTCATGTCGGGAAATAAAATTTACATAAAATATTATTCAACTATCAACTGAAAAAAATAAAATATAATTTCTTGTCATCATTTAAAATATATATTTTAAGTTGTTGTTTTAATTCCATGCTTACTAATTTAATCAGATAATTTCATCTGATTTATTTTATTATATTGCATTATTTCTTGACCCCTTTTATATATTTAAATTTTTATTTTATTCTATTTTATATACATTTAATGTATTGATTTTGTTAGTTATATATTATTTTGTCTTGTAGTTTTTGTGTTTTTCATTTTTTTACATTTTATTTATTTGTTATTTATCTTTTTTGTTCTTTTACTATTCTATTAACCTTCTTTTTTATGAACATTTTGTATATTTATGTGTTTGTTTGTGTATCAGTAATCACGTTTTCAGCCCTGGAAGAAGAATTATGTGATATTTTTGTGAGAAAACGTTGAACAAGCCTTTCATGTTTGACTGCTCAGTTTTCAAAACTACAAATTGTATTTTCACAATTATTAGCCATCAATAATCAAGTAAACCTGCAATAAATGCACCAAAGAATCCCTGACAGTAATAACCAGAGTCTCCATAAATAAAAAGCCCCAAACATCAAACCTTTTACTGTCTGACGCTGCAGCACGAGGAAGTAAACGACGTCCTTTTTCTCAGGACACGAGGAATCTACACTCGAAATGTTACTTTTCTATATGTAACAATAATAATTTTAAACGTGACGGCCGACAACGTTGTGAGTCGTTGGAGACAGAAATTACAAGTTTTTGGACTTTTGTAGAAAAGAAGATATTATTTTTGTGCTCTACACAAAAATTGTTTGAAATTAAGGAAAAAGAAATTAAGATTTGAGAGATCAAATAATGTGAATGAAATATCTGATATCCAATAATAACAGATCATTTATTTTACCAGCATGAGCAAAATCTCATCAAATAAAATCAATAATTAAATAAAATATTCAAATGACAGTGATGTGAAGCAAAGAAATACTGACATTTGTTAATATATGAAGCAGAAAATGTTTTTACTTTTAAACTACTTCAGTGATTAATTGATTAACAGAATTAATCTGCAGTCGATCAGTGAAATAATCAACTAATTATTCAACTGACTTGAAGTTTTAAGGTGTGTGTGAGAGAGAATTAGGCAGTTCATAAACACACACACTCACATATCATTCATTCTTCCATCTCACAGTCTGACACACACACACACACACACACACACACACACACACACACACACTGCTGTACACTAACAAAGGACTTCTCTCTCTCTAATTGGATTGAGACATCAGGACGTGTCAATCAAACATCTTTACAAACCGACAATCTCTTCAAAAAGCCATTATGTACACCAACGGACCCCGGGGCCGGTTCACACACACACACACACACACACACACACACACACACACACACACACACACACACACGGTGAGAAAAGCGAGGAAGGTAATAATTAGTTGTTGGTGGTTTGATGGGTGCTCCTGACACCTCCTGCTCCTGAAAATGTTCTCACAGCTCTCGGCCTCTCTCTCTCTCTGTATGTGTGTGTGTGTGTATGTGTGTGTGTGTGTGTGTGTGACACCCCGTCCTGTCCCGTCTCACTACCCAGAAGCCTCCTCTGGCCTCGAGTCAACAGAAAGAATGACGGTTGGTTTCCTGCTCTGCCGGGGAATCAAACTTGTAACCCTTAAAGGTCGCTGTTCATTGACCTCACTGTGTGTGTCTGTGTGTGTGTGTGTGTGTGTGTGTGTGTGTGTGTGTGTGTGTGTGTAAACTCACACTGGGTTGGCAGGTGTAACATTCATTAAAAGATCAGCAGCGTTTACAGCAACAGCAGGCGGACTTTACTTTGTGTTTGGGACGTTCCTGTTATGTTGGAAATGTGTTTTTTCCCCTTTCAGTCATTTGCTTCAATCAGGAAACTGAGTTTACTGAACATATTCATCACTGTCTAATAGATGAGAATCAGTTCATCATCATTTCAGTACATTTTTTTGTGATTTCTGGTCAGAAATGTGAATTCAAGATGTCAGAAATGTTATCTTTTTTACATGTAGTGTGTTCTTAGCTTGTTTGCTAACGTTAGCCACAGATACGCCTACATCCAGGTTTCACCTGACGCTGGAGGGTGGAGGGTTGGAGGGTTGGAGGGTGTGTGTGAATCGTGCAGCTGAGGTCGGGACTTCTGGGTCTCCTGCCTGCTTGTTAAACCACAAACGTCTCATTTTTTGTTTCTACAATGTGTTAAAAGATGCAGCGTGTGGCTGTGCATTATTCTGACGGAGCTGACGGTTACTGCTGAGTAATAAGTAATGTAATTACTTTACTGTGCATGTTGACATACTAGCACCACAATTCCTGTTTAACAAGCCACATAAAGGGCCAGTACACTCCACCAGAACCGCTCGTTAGATGGTCAAACAGCTTCAGAAACCTCCTCTCAGTTTCTGAAACTGAGATTCACTCTGACTTCACGTCGTGATTGGTCAGCTGTGCGGCAGTAAGAAAGCAGCCATGCAGACAGTCTGCAGTCTGATAGTGAGATAGTCATATTTAAAATAGATTCAGTGCAGTTCCACTTCCTCACAGCCGCGAGCGACACTTAGCGTTGTTGAAACCAAACACGCCGCCTTAAATCACTCGTCGCTGCTGCTGGAACAACATGTGACACAAACTAGCAGCTTTAGACGTGTTTCCTCACAGGCTGTCAGACAGCATCTGCTCACCAGCACTACACCGCTGTAAAGTAAAGCACCAATGCCGCCAAGGTTGAGGGTTCAATTCCTTCTGCAGATCAGTGTCAACGACACATAAAGTCACTGATTGTTTGAACTTCTGTTTGAAAGAAAGCTGGAAGCAAACTGTGCAAACGTTCTCTTTCAGTTTGGTTCAACAGTCTGACTGCTGCTCAAACAAATGCATCAGAGTAAATATTTAAAATTACCGGCTTTAATTTAGAAAGTTTAACTTCAGCAACAGGCTGTGAACATCATTGGAGATGATTCTCACCCAGCAGCTTCACGCCATGACAAAACAACCTCCAGGAGCAGGTTCAGATAACCTGTGAGAGGTTTAAAAGAGGAATGTGTACTCTCTCATGTGATATTGTTCAGCTTATTTCACTTCTGAATCACAAACCTCCCACAACACACATTTCTCTAGACTGTACTTTTGAACAACCACGGTTAAGAGCCGTCCACACCGAGAAATATAACAATAACTGTAAGGATAATGATAACAGCAGCGCCAAACACACGATGTGCTGCGTTGGCAGCGTAGGAAAACAGATATTGATGACTTGTTGTATGTTGCACAGAGAAAGAAAAAGAAAAGCAGAAGGGTTCACAGGCGGGTGGTGATTCAGTGTGTCGCTCAGAAGTATTTCGGGACACTTGCTGCTGTGATGTTGCAGAATTTACAGACCAAACTGCTCCGACCAGCTTTTACCGCGCTGTGACAGGAACACACGGTACACGGAGCTCTTTTTACATTATAATGGAGAACAAAGTTCCAGCATCATTGTATAATGAAGAGAGACAAAGCTGTGTAAAGCAATCACCCCTGGGTGTCATTCTGCTCCAGGAGAAAGGAGCAAAACCATTGAAATAAATAAATATAAATAAATAAAGTCATCAGTCAGTTTCCAGAATTAAGATGATTTGTGCAGGTTTTGAAGTTTTACTGGAAATTTCAGGCTAGATGGAGATGTTGTTGTGCTGTATGAAGGTTAGTGTAAATTCAGGCAGGAGGACTATCTTTAACCGTTCATTCATTTCCCTCTCCTCTCTCTTTCCTCTCCACTGCTCCTCCCACTTTCGCATCAGCTGTTTAGGGGGCGTCACTCCTAGTTATCAAATCAGATTTCTAACCGCTGATCACGTCTCACCTGTCAAACTTTAAATTCCCTCTCTGTCGCTGTCAGCTGTCATTCCAGAGCGATCATCGCGACCCTCCTCCACCCTCATCCACCTCCACGGCCGCACCAGAAGCCGCTACCACACCACCAAGATCTACACCTCTTCATCACCACCACCAGTGTCTAGACTCCGTCGGGGGGGGGGGTTATCCTTTACTACTCTTACTTCATATCCAGCGACATCACGATGGGGTCTAATCGCCAAAGACTTTTCCACCTTCATCTATCATGATTGTTCAATAAATATCATTTACTTCATAAAGAAATTGAGTCTCTCCTGATTGAAATGGTTTAAGGGGATGGATTTTGATTGGCTGTCAGTGTTTCTATCGTTCATCACGTCACTCTGAAAGTGTTATAGTTGTGGTGTGGACTCCGCCATCCACTTTAGTTAGAACAATCTTTAAAACTATGTATTTATAGTTATCGTTCTTGGTGTGGACGGCCTTTTAATCAGCAGGATGATGCATGTTCAGAGTACAAGCACATTTATTTACTGAAAGTGGAAAGTTTCTCAGTTAATCAATTCTTAATTAACTCAACCAAACTCCTTACATGACTGAAAGTATAACTGATTTCTTACTGCAATCTGAACAAATATCATTTTTTCAACGGAATTTCTTATCAAGTAAAACCCTAAATATATCTTATAAATGAGTGATTTACATCTTACTTATCCTGGATTCCTGTTGACATGATTAAAACAGTATCCAGGTTTCTAATCAATTGTGTGAAGTTGTATCTTCATTCTTCATCATCTCAGCCTCCATGTTTTGTACTAACAAAGAATGTTCAGAAACTTTATCCAGGTGTTGATACATGCGACAGTATCCTGGTTTCTATTGGAGTACTCCAGGTACATAACAAGGATAAACCAAAAAACCCTATCAGTTCATTTCATTTTTTAAATTTCATTTATTATTATACGGGAAAAGATTAAACGTAACATTACAGTTACATCTAAACTGTCCTGACCCAGTTAAAACTGATTTACAGCAGATAAAAGACAGAAACACAATACAACATAAAACAGAAACAAAACAGAAACATCTACACAGACACTACAGAGAAGACAGATGTGGGTTGAATCAGTGGTTGCAGGTGTGTCCCTCCATCAGATAGTGTTTATAAGTCTGTTTGAAGTGTGTAATAGAGGTTACTGCTCTAATGTTATATGGGATCTCTTACTAAATGTGTGAAAAAATGATCTCTGACCATAGTTGTACTGGAATAAGTGCATGTGAAATTGATCCAGGGATCCAAGTGTTGAGCTATTATTATTTTGGATCTGAAAGTAAAATTGAATGGTTTGATTATTCATGTAGTTCTGAAAAGTCTGAAAGTGCAGCGCAGTGTTGAGTTCAGGGTTCAGGGTAGACGTGTGTCTGAGACAGTACAGGTGAGATATGGTCTGATCTTGTTATTAATATATAATTTCTGGTTTAGCTTCGTCATTAAATTATGAATGTGGTTTCGATGGGTGAGATGTGAATCGAGAAATATTTTCTGTGATGTTTAATGTTGGAATGGGGTCAGACGTAAATATAGATTTCTTAGGGGACTGCAAATACATGTTCTGTTTCCTTGCCATTGATAATTAGATGATCTATGCTTTTCTGTGTGTTAATATGTCATCATGTGTATGTGCTGCTATGCCTGTATGACAGTGTATGTCTCTACATGTGTGTGTGTGTGTGTGTGTGTTTGGGCCACCTGCTGTGTGTATGCCTGTTCAGCTGCTCTCCCACTGAGTCTGCAGCCAAATAATACTTCATTAAAATACCAATAAATACTCCAAAAATCACTCGAACACCCACAGAGAAAGAAACTTAATTAAAATACCAATAAGCAATTAACTTAATTTCATCACCCAATAAATAACCAACTTCATCAAAATACCAAGCAGGAGCCAACTTCATTCAAAAAACACCCAATCCAACACAGTCAAAAGAGTGTGTGTTGGTGCAGTTTGTGTTTGTGCAACATCATACTGAATGTGTGTGTGTGTGTGTGTGTGTGTGTGTGTGTGATTTACATGGTAATAAGCCGGGCCTCGCTGTGGAAGTTTCTCTCGCCGAAAGATGAGATCCGTTTTATTCTTCCTCCATTCGTCCTACGTTCATCTCACAGCTGGACTTTTGTCTCTCCATCGCCTCCTCTCCTCTCTTTCTGTCTTTTCTTTTGGCCCTTCTTTCATTTGCTCTTCCTCTCTCTCTCTCTCTCACTCTCACTCTCTCTATTTTTTTCTCACTCACTCACTCTCACATGCTAATCCGGGCCGAGCGATTGGCTGGTTTGGAGGAAACGGAGAGAGAAAGATAAAAACGACAAAAGGCTGAATCTATAGATGCCACTAAATGGGAATGTGAAAGAGAGAGAGAGAGAGAGAGGTATAAATGAAGGAAAATGTATGTTTATGTGTGTGTTCACATGGAAGATAAGATTCAGGCTCATTAGTTTAACATTATGGGCAAAAATGTCGACCCCTGATAGCTTCAGATCAATGTGAGAAGTGAAACCAGAACTTCCAGTTTCTGTTCCAGAAGTAAGAAAACTTCACTCAAAATCCCATTGACATTTTGGGGGGGGGGGGTTGGTATTCGTTGGTATTCAAAGTGTAGCGAGGCTACATCGCTGTCTCCGTGTCTCTGTGGGTTTGACGGAGCTGAGCTTTGGCTGAGTGGTCAGTGCAGTCGTCCGTTGTCAGGGAAACCGGGGTTTGAGACCCAGGTGTGGGAACCCTCTTTTGCAGTCAATAGTTTATCGAAGAACAAGTGTCTCTATGAGTTACATAAACATGATATGAGCAGAGAATAAGTTATATACAGCTAACATATTTTGCATTGCACTGTAGCCAGCTAAACCGTTAGCAACGATAGCTTAGTTGTGCCTTCCCTTGGCTAGCAACACCAAACTAGCCTAGTCTCTTGTACGCCAAAAGGTTTTATATTTTATTGGTCTGGTAGTTCTACAAACAGTAATAACACCTGAGGCGAGTTTTATGACCAATCCAACGTGTCATCATTAACAGCTA
The DNA here is from genome assembly GCF_963924715.1 of Thunnus thynnus. NCBI lineage: Eukaryota > Metazoa > Chordata > Actinopteri > Scombriformes > Scombridae > Thunnus > Thunnus thynnus. Next base: position 1,993,387 of record NC_089532.1, read on the forward strand.
CGTTACCACGGCTTCCATTAAACCAAACTTTAAGCTACTAGCTGAGCTGATAACGTTAGTTTAAAAAGTTGTCAGATTAAACTAGGAAATAAACACTGAATCTAAATGATTTAGATGTGTCACACACATCACTGTCGGTCAGCGTCAGGTGTCTGTGATAGTCGTCATGAACGTATCAGGAACCTTCAGACGATGGACCAACTATCGCCTGTCAGAAATTAACCAGTTTGCGCTTTATTCACAATGGAAAAAAAGTCACCATTGTTTTGTCCTCCTCACACTCTGTAGTGTAATTTGACCGACAGCTAAACACCTTCCCAATCAACAACCCGTAGTTATAAGAATGATGTTTATTGATGCATTTACAGCATTAAAAGTAGATCACAACCAATACTGCACAATAACATAACAGACATTTTATATAAAAACATACCGAAGATGCTGGAAAACAGAACGGGAAGTAATGAAACCGTGAGAGAAGTCCATGCGTGGACTATTTTAAGACTGACGTCTCTTTGCAATGAGCATGAAAATAAACTGCGTAACTAAAATTACTGTTTGGGGGACACGAAACATAGAACATAACAGCCATTGTGACAACCCCGTTCAGTTTCACTATCAGCACCACTGAGGTGGAAATCATGGTTCATATCAAGTCCGTTAGCAATGATTTTGCAACCAAATAATTAAAGTTTACTCATTTTGGGTAATTAGCTGTTTTCAACTCTTATTCCTGACATTGCTATTGTATTATGGGTTTTGAGGATTTTTCATCATGTAGGCCTACAGTAGTAATAACAGTAATAGTATCTGATATGATGCTAATTTTGTTTTTTTTAAAGTGTCTGAAATATTCATGTGTAGATTATATGATAAATCAAATCCAAACCCTTCCTTCCATCTCCAATTTACATATTTTTTAAGCAGTGTGTAGCCTTCACATACAAGAGAAAAATGCACAGAAACAGACTATTTAAAAGTAAGTTTTTAAAAGTTTTTTGATGGAGAAGAATCTGGACTGGATCTGGTTAACAGTCCAGCCAGCGTCTCTGGGCCGCACGAAGTCCAGCAGACTGTTTTCTTAGTCCAGTAGGCATCTACATAGTTTAGCCTGTTTATTTTTATGATACTATTGCATGTTGTGATTATTTTCTATTCAGTATTGAAGTTTGCTGAACATAGAGCTGAATTAAACAGATTTGTAAGTATGATATTTAGTGTATTGGCACATCTGGTGCTCTCCACAGTAATAAAAGGAGTGATGGGAGATTTAACTCTGTCGTGTTAAATTAGCATTTAACCTTTTGTTTGGTTGTATATGATCACATCTCTGCATGAGGAAAGCATGAACTTGACATCACATCACTGAGAGGGCTACTTGATGAATTTTTTTTTTTTTATAAATGGATTAAAATATTCCTGCAAATTCAGTGGTCAAGTTCAAGTTTCATAAATATATAAATATTACTGTAACAGCTGCAAGAAATAGCCTAATAGGCTTCATAGTCTATATAGGCTCCCTGTGGTTATGATTTATTTTCATGAATAAAAACGTTTCAAAAATTGCACCCTGGCATTAAGTCACACTAAACAGCAATATCAATATCATAAACGTTCACTTTAGATGAGCCATGCAGTAGTCCATAATCATCCGCAGTGTTATATATATATATATATATACATATACACACACATGAAAAAAAGACATACAAAATTACATTACACATAAACGTGAACACAGCTGAGTTCACACACATCACACTGCTCGTGTCACTCAGTAATATGAATTTTATTGTTATTTATAAGTTTCAAAACTTGAGGTGAACATGTGTAGAACTTCTGCCTGCAAGTCAAAAGTCAGGGCTTCAACCTGCTCTGATGCTTCGTTTGAGACGGTTTTTTCTACTTGACCAACAAGCTGACATCAGCCGACCGTACTTTGTTGCTAAGGTGGTTGCTAAGGAGGTTGCTAAGGTGTTTCCATGTGTTGTTCACGTTGTCCTCTCTCATATTTCAGATCTGATTCAGCTCCAACATGTACAGATTGATTTGAGAAATTGACATTTTGATTAAAGAATGAAAAAAAGTAGTAAAATCCTGCTGCTATAGTGTGTTGCATGATTGGTAGCTGACCAATCAAAACATAGCGGGCTCATCAGGAGCTAAAACGGCCTGTTTTCATTGTTGATTAATCTGCCAGTTATTTTGTCAGTTGATCCATCATCCTTGTTATTTTTAAATACGTCACATCCTCCAGTCCTCCATTAAACACTGCGCTCATAAAGACTGAGGACAATCTCACAGGTTTCGTTGTTAAAACTGGAGAGAAAAAATTACAGAGTTTTAAAAAAAAACCTGCATTGCAGAACCAATCCAAAGTCTTTGGGGTGACCCTTAGCGGCTGTTACCGTGCATTTAGAAATCCCCAGACTTCGGCAGGTGGAGATCTCTGATTGTCTGGTTTAGGGAGACTAGTCTTCCATATAGATACTCGCTAGTCTTCTTCTGATAAACTGAGGATATTTGGACTCCAGACTGTTGATCGGACCAAACAAGACCCTTGGAGATGCATTAACTATCATCTACTCTGTGGATCATCAACTATAGGTGCAGCAGATGCATTTTTCTTTTGTTTGACTGGTCGGCTAATTGTTTCACATCAAACTTTATTAGGACTATGTACTATACATCATAAGTGACTAATGCACCACTGTGTTACCACGACCAGGTTTGCTACAAGAAGAAGCGATGTACTACAACATCAGCACTGTAGCCGACAAACAATCTTTGTTTTTCTGCTATAATGTGAATACATGGTGAGGGTGAGAGGGGGAGGAAAAGGGGAGAAAAGGAAGGAGGATGGAGAGACACACACACACTCACACACACAGTATATGCTGGTATATTCCCCAGTGTCAAAGGAACATTGAAAGTGTGAGGAAATAACAAGGGTCATTTAATTTGACTTCATGGAGAGTGTGTGTGTGTGTGTGTGTGTGTTTCAATCTCGTCAGTGGGTTCCAGCGGATCACAGCTCGCTGACATCGGCCGATAATCAAGTCTCCACACTTTTTACATGGAGAGAGAGAGAGAGAGAGGGACTTTCAGGGGTGACGGACGAGTGCAGCTCATCTGAGGTGGCAGAAGATAATGAAGCTCGGCCGTCTCCTGTGTTTGCAGCGCAGGCCAACAGGTAGAACCCACACTCTGACAGCAGCGGGGTTACCTGGAGGTTCACTGTAGGACCGAAGCCAGAAAATACCACAGACCAAACCAACCAGAACAGCTGCAGAGGCACATAAACTCTTTCTGTAAATGTCTTCGGTTTTGTACACCTTGTGACCCAAATACTTATGTTTCAAGTCAACAGTCCCACAAATTAAACGACATAATAAATAAATGGTTTGTAACCGTCCTCCAGAATGACTCATACAAGCATCCTATCAGCAGATGGGAATGTTCATGTCTTGTGTCATGCATGTTGTTGGTTTTACGCCACTAAAACACTCAGTTAAGCTGCTAAAATCCATCTTTTTTTATATTAACAATGGGTCAAATGAGTCGATAGAGAGCAAAAACAGCTAAAAGAGAGTGAATGTTGGACAAAGCACAAATAGTGGGGTTTCTTACGAATATTTGTTTCATACAAATATTTTAAAAATTATTTGTTTTCGGGAAGAAAAAATAAAACATGTTAAATACCAGCGAGCGGGTCAGTTACATCACTATCTCAGTCTCTCTTCTCTGCTGCACTGTGACGTCTATCAGCAGGTCTCAACCACAGACTGTTTAAAAATATGGACGTAGTTACCGTGACATCACCCGTTGGTTTCTGAAGAGAGGTTTTGAAGCTCAAAGTGAGCCGCTCCGGCCGTCGCCATCTTGGCAGTGCGTGACACTGCCTAACTCCCAGCCAATCAAAAATGGGCAAAGAGGCGGGGCCAAATGGCTGAAACAAGCCACCTAGCGGCTGGCGGACCTGTCACTCAAAGCAGCCATGTCCTTCATTATGCATAACTTTATGGCTTAATACAATTTAAACGTGTGAGTTATAAAAAAAAATTCACCCCCCGTACAGTTGTCATGAAAAAGAAATTAGCTTTAGAGACCAAAACTGCACCAGGCTGTAAACATGTTTATTTCTGCTGTAAAGTTGGACATTTTAACATGGAGGTCTATGGGGATTGACTCGCTTTTGGAGCCTCAAGTGGTCGTTCAAGGAACTGCAGTTTTTGGCTTCATTTTACAGCCCCGGAGGTTGCTGCTTGGTCTCAATGAGGGGAGTCACATCCACCTGCTACATGACGCACATTTCCTTATTTTGACGTCACTCCCGGAGTTGGGGGTGTAAACCAGAGATAAAACTGAACTACTGACACAAGTGAAGTTCTCTCAAGGGAAGACTTCATGAACGCCTATTGTAACACTTTAATTTTATAAAATTAAAAGCGTAATAAAAACAAAAACAGGATTTTTAAACCTCTGTCCACTTTTATTCGAATACAAATACAAATAATTTTGCTGCCTCAACAAATACAGATACAAATACAAATACCGGACTCTCTGCACATCCCTAGTGGACAGAAACACGACTGCTGGATGTGCAAAGAAGCATCTTGTTTGCTAACAAGTTCAACATATCAACTTTATAAAGTGAAAATATGTCTTAAATATGTGTGTCGTGTTATCAGCTTGTGGTTTAGGTTAAATATTGGAAAAATGAGCACATCTTGTCTTTTCTGTCTTTCAAAAAACCCACAATCGTACCTTAATTAAGTGAGTTTAAGTTGCCTAAACGAGCCATAAAATATATATTTTCAGTTTAAATGTTTTTTCATTATGTTGATTAAATAACAAACAACAACAATCCGGGGGCATTGCATTTCTACAAAACCTACTTTCTAATTAAAATTAGCTGTAAATGAACATGAACATGTAATTCTGATGATCTTGTCTTTTGTAGTTTTTAGCATTTGTTTACTTTAAATGTAGGTAAAAGTGTGTTTGTATATGTGGGAATATCTTTGTGTTCATATCAATTTTTTTTTATAAAATGCTGCATTTTTTAATGTGCTGACAAATAAATAAATCTTTAAAAACATTTTTAGGACGCGGGTTGAATGGGGAATACTGATGTTCATTCGAATTTCTGTATAAAATTTCATCACGTTAAATCATATTTGAAAACATAATTTCTATGTGGTTTTATTGTTGTATTGCCAATTTTTTTGATAATCAAATAATCCGTTTTTAAGGACAACATTTGTTGATTGCAGCTTCTTGAATGTTTGGATTTGAAGCTTTTCTGTGTTCTATATGATAGTAAATTGAATATATTTATATTTTGGACGGTTGATTGGACAATTTAAGACATTTGAAGATGTAAACACGAGCTCAGAACAATAATAACAGGCATTTTTCACTATTTTCTGACAATTTATAGAAAAAACTGCCCAAATCTTTTGCCCAAAGCAGTTTATTCCAATCAAATTTCTTCTATTTATTCCCATTATTATAATAATAAAAAGCTTGTCTTACATGAAACACCTGGTCACCAGCTATTCACTTTCTGTATCTTGAAGAGTTATAATGCATCCCTGGTTTTTAAGATATATTATTACTGTGTGTCTTCTGGTTTCCTGTCGTGGTCGGTCGGGTCCTCCTGCAGCAGACCCTCTCCGGTGTCTCTGCACCTTTATTCGTCAGAGTGTGATGGGTCTCAGCGGGGCTCCGGAGCGCGTCGCTGTGTGACAGATAGACTGACAGATCCATCTATGTGAGAATGTAGAATAATACAACCTGTATGGACGGAGTCATCACACATGCTCCGTAGGAAACAGGGACTAACGTGACGGCAGGAATGTAGATAAGGAGGTTATGTGCGAGGACCAATTTATTTTTCTTGGCAGGGTGGGAAGGCCACTGAGACGCTTTTCACATGTCTACATGACAGCAGAAGTCTCAATAATGAAATCCTCTCTTACTGTATTTAGATCCGGAGACACTCAGGTCCAATAAGGTGACATGAAAGATGATCTGTAACGCAGCCTGGATGATAACCAGTCCCTTCGCATTTCAGACTTGTGTTTATTTCTCGCATGTTTGTGCAGAGCAGGAAGTAGATGTTGTCCAGTAAGACCAGTATAGTGTTTGTCAAGTGATCAGCTGTGACGCCTTCACTGACTTGTGCTGGGAAGTTTGAGTGTTATGTAGGGGCGAGGCGGAAGAAGTACTCAGATACCACAGTGTAGAAATACTCTGTTACAAGTAAAACTTTTACTTAAAGTGTCTATAACCTTTATGTTTTCATAACTCTGAGAATTATCAGAGACTCTGCAGCTCCTCTCGGCTTTACGGAGCTTTATAGTGAGTTTCAGCTCATTGTTTATCTGTCCAGCTGCAACTTTACTGTTCTGGTTCACTCTCAGCGTCTCTCATAGCGTTGTTTTCAGAGAAAAAGCTCTAAAAAGCACCAAACAGACACAGTTAGCTGTAGAGTAGCTGGTGAACATAGTGGAGCATTTAGCAGCTAAAGAGCCAGATATTTCCCTCAGGAGTTGGTAGAGAGCAAAAACAGAAGCTAAAAGAGAGTGAATATTGGACTTACATTCACCAGGTAGACAGAAACACGACTCCACATGAATGATAATGTTGCTCCGTAACTGTTTGCTTTACCATAGACTGCGTATAGCCAGTCATTTAAAAGTCTGTGTGAAGCTTCTATTCAGCTTCAGCAGTCTGAGTTAGTCATATCAAGTGGATATCTGACACATTTACAGTCTTTTTAGCATCAAATTCCCTCTTTGTGTTTCCTCGGACAGTGTTTCCCTGTTGAGCTGCAGGTGGAAGTATAGCAACAAAAAGAGGAACTTTGGCACTAAAAAGACTGTAACGTTGAAAGATATCTACTTGATTTGACTCATTTGGACGCTGAAGCTTCATATTAGCTTCAAGATAAACTTTTAAATACATTTTTGTCCCCCATCACTTCCATTGTAAGGTCATTTTGAAGGGATCTTCTAATGGTCAGTATGAACAGGAGGAATGATTACAGCAAGAAAAACAGCTTTAATGTTCATCTGGGCTCCTGACTGCTTCAAGCCGTAGTAGTTGGTTTGGGATTTAATGTGTGTTACAACTAGAGTGGACAGTCTCTGCAGAATGTAATTAAAAAGTAACTTCCTGCACTCAACAGCCTTTGTGACGACACTTCTGCCACTCGATGCGTTATTTAAAAGTTTCTTTGAGCTTCCTTCACTGTCTGAAGGCCTCTTTTTCTTCCTCCGACCGTGTTACGTTTTGTGTTTTCAGCTCTGAAAAAAATCCTCCTCCTCCTCCTCCTCCTCCTCCTCCTCCTCTCTCCTCTTCTCCTCACACACCGACACATCCGACCCCCGTCGCCTTGGAAAACAGCTTCACATAATTATCCCGCTGCACCGAAAGTCTGTTTTTCTTTTCTTGCGAGAAATTGCCGTGTATCGCTGAAAATCCATTGAGCACTTCAAACAAAGACGAGAAAAAGCAACTGAGGCTGCAGCCTGGATTCCTCCACACACACACACACACACACACACACACACACACACACACATACTGTTGGCTTTGATAATGGATAAGAAGACAATGGACAGTGTGTGTGTGTGTGTGTGTTTTTTTCCTCCTGTGTGTGTTTTGTGGTGGCGGTGGAGCCGACACCCAGTGGGAGAGCCCGTCTGCCTGCAGGGGGACAGATGGGTGTAATTATGTTATTTTTACCTCCTCCAGGAGCTGGCTGCCAGCTCGGGGAAATTAGCATCACACCTGTGTGTAATTGGCTAAATTAGCTTGTCGAGCGGCAGAGCTGAGACAGAGGTGGACGGTAAGGTGTGTGTGTGTGTGGGAGGCAGGTAAAATCAAAGAGGAGTTGTTTAGTGTGTGTATCGGAGAAGAGGCTGTCGGGGGAGCGAGATGTCACACCTGGAATGGAAAATGTCACCCAGCAGCTCCAAACACACACACACACACACAAACACACAGTCACACACAACAGAAAGACACGTTAAAGGACAAACTCTGTGGAAAAAGACACAAAACAAACAGCACACACACACAGACAAACAAAAACAGAGGAAGACATAAACACACAAACACAAAACAGAAGCACAGGAAGATACATACGTTAAAGAAAAGCTCATAGTGATGCAGGTAGAACAATGAAATCTATTCAGTAAAAGTACCAATACAACAACGTAAAAATACTCCATTACAAGTAAAAGTACATAAGTATTATGAGCTTGATGTAGTTAAAGTATTGCAGTAAAAGTAGTGGTTTGGTCCCTCTGACTGATATATTATTATATATGACATCATTAGATTATTAATAGTGAAGCATCAGTGTTAGAGCAGCATGCTACTGTTGTAGCTGCTGGAGGTGGAGCTAGTTTACACTACTTTATATACAGTTAGCTAGTTTAGTCCAGTGGTTCCCAACCTAGGGGTCGGGGCCCCTCCAAAGGGTCAGCAGATAAATCTGAGGGGTCGTGAGAAGATTAATGGGAGAGGAAAGAAGAAAAAATCTGTTTTCAGACTTTTTCTCTAATCTTTGATTTTTGCTGAAATATTGGATCATTTGAACATTTATTGAAATGAAAGCATGTGAGAAGTTTAGAGGGAAAAATCACTATTTGGTGGAGCTGTTAACAACTCATAGACATGTGAAATGTGACCCCGACTACACACTGCTTTTTGTAAGACGTCAAAAGACAAAAAGGTTGGAAACCACTGGTTTCATCTTTAACAATGTGTTGTATTTTAAAAGCTTGTTATATTATCCATTGTGTCAAATCTTCATCTGAAAAGTAACTAAAGGTGTCAAATAAATGTAGTGGAGTAGAAAGTACAATATTTCCCTCTGAAATGTAGAAAGTAGCATCACATGGAAATACTCAAGTAACGTACAAGTACCTCAAAACTGGGCTTCAGTACAGTACTTGAGTAAATGTATTTAGTTATGTTCCACCACTGAATATAACTCCTCATCTCGTATTCTGGTGATTCCCTGGAGGTTCTTCTACAGTTGCCAGTTAGAACATGACGAGTGCTAAAGTGTTTGAGAAAATAGAAATCTAAAAATATATCAGTAGAAGCTGTGATGTCTGAACGTCTTGCAAGTGCGTAAAATTAGCAGAGCAAAGAGTTCTGAATGGAGAGATAAAAATAATGGATTCCACCTCCAGACCTTCATCCCAGTTAGAGTCCAGGGGTGATCGGGTGTTTTTCACAGTTGGCCTTAAACTGTGGAACAGTTTTATTCATTGAGCCTCATAATTCTGTATTTATTTTTTATTTGATTGTAATTTAGTCAGCATTTTGTTGTTTTTGAAATGTGCTCTGTAAATAAATTGAAGGTGATCTGACTCACACAGTGATCAGATCTCAGGCAGGTGTAAATAAGGTCACCTGACTCAGCTCCTTACTGCATGAAAGACAAAAGCTTAAGGAAGCAGCTGCACATAACTGTAGACAGGGAACCTGATGTACCACATGCTGCGCAGGTTGTAAAGCACGCTGAGGCAAATTTGTGATTCTACAAATAAAATTGATGGTGGATTTATACTGTAGTTCTGCTTTAAGGCGTTACAGCATTGCTACAATGGAGTCTACACATGTAGCTGCTATAGCTACGCGCTAGCTAATGTACGCTAACCTCAAAACTGTAACTAAACGTCTAAAAGGTTCTGATGATGGTTGAGACTAAACGCAGCCCGTCCTCCCAAGAAAAACGACAGTATAGGTTGTAAATCCAGTCGCCAGAGGTGACCTACAGCCACGTTTCAGTGACAGATGCCATCTAGTGGCGGTAAGGCAAGTTTATTTATATAACACATTTCAACAATAATTCAAAGTGCTTTACATAGAGCATAAAAGGCATCAAGACACAAGTAGAAAGACATTTAAATATAATTAAAAAGTGTTGAATTTGGGAATAAAAAGAAGCTAAAAAGGAATAAGACAACATGTTCAGATGACGTAAATATAAGGTGATAAATTTCCATAATCAGAGGTGGCGGGTTGAGTGGACGGCTAGATAGATAAGATAGAAGGCATAAAGTGGACTCAGCTGCTGGAGATGCTGTTCGCTTCCCGTTTCCAACCATGGATGTATTATAGGAGCTGGATACCGGACTAAAAATGGCGCCCATTCAGTCCTATAGAAACTGCTCGCCCGGCGCATACGCCAAAAAAAGTTTCTAGCTTCCGGGTTTGCTTCTGCGTTGTGCGCAGTAGTGTTTCTCCCGCTGGCCCCTCCCGAGAGCTCCCACTCGGCCAGTAGACTTTACATTGTGATGACGTCACGGATTAAAACAGTAAAACTCTCCCAGCTGGTGTCTAATAACTGCAACAACACACATAAAAAAACCTGCTTGATACAAGCTGTAAAACAAGATTCCTCAAAGTTTCATCCAGCGGTGGAAGAAGAACTCAGATCCTTCACTTCAGTTAGAAACACCAATACAGTGATGTAAAAGTAAAAATACATAAGTATTATGAGCTTGATGTAGTTAAAGTACAAATACAAATACAAATACTGGGCTCTCTGCACATCCCTAACTAATACATTAATAAACACTTATATCTGCTTACAATTATATTATAGTGTGTTATAAATCACTTAACAGCAGGACTTAAAGGGAAAATTCACCGCTGTGAATATGATGATTTCTTAAAACTAGGTCACCCATGTGATAGAAATGTGCAATTATTTTTTAAATGAGTTAGTGTTAGTTAGTAATGTTAGTGTCAGGCTGCGGCTGTAACGTTCCTCCTCCACTCGCCGTTGTGTCTGATTCCACAGCGCGATATTCTGCCTCGTATCATGAAACTAGTTTTCTTCCAGATATACTGATATTTTTAAGTATTTAGCAGTACGATATTTTAGTGTCTGCTTTGCCTTTATCACTGTCGTAACATGGAAGAGTGTTCTGGGAGACCCACCTTTGATCGTCCTTGAAGGCATCACTACAGGAGCTCATTTACATAAACTACCCGTATTGTAACCATATGATGCTGGTTGAAAATCGGCAAAGTTTCCCTTTAAGTAAAGTGTTACCACTGATCACTTCTCTCTGATCGGTTGCACAGAGCAGTCTCTACTGAGCCTGCTCTGAAATAATGACTGAAATAATCCATAGCACATATGTTTAGTTCCATATATTGATCCTGTATTGGTCTGATAAGGTTTCAGGCCAGACACACACACACAGATAAAGATCAGAAACCAGTTCATACCAGTTAAATGATGAATCGGCCAGTATGTGAACTGCTGACCGCCGGGTCATCTGGAGGTTTTCTGCCCTCGAGCAAGGCAGCAGATGGCTGAACATCCAGAATACAGTTTTTAGTCTTTTACACCAACATACAACAGTTTACAGCAACAAAGTCTGACTTTTATCTCCATAATGTTACTAATGATGTTACTAATAATCATAACGTGAAGCTGGTTGTGTTTAGTTTTTGAGGAGCTGCTGATTTAACATGTTTTGTAGTTTTTAAACCAGACAGTCGCTGCCTGAAATGATGTTGAATCACTCACAAAAACTATAAAATGATGAACTGTAATGAGTGGAAAAGTCTTTATATAAATAAAATAATAACAGATAAACTGGATCAGAAAAGAAGAGCGATGGTCAGATGCAGTAAAGTATATCTGTACTTAATATTGTACTTAATAAAAGTCAGATACATCAATGGTTCACTACTTTTTTTGGCTTATGACAGTTTAAAGCATCGTATGTGTCTGAGCTGCAAACAGTTCAACCAAAAAGTTCCGTTTCCTTCTCAGATTCTTTTATTCAAATTGTTTTAGAGTCTTAAAAAAGGTTAAAAAAAAAAAAGTTTTACACTATAAAGACGCAAAAATTAAAGAAGAGTCACAGCAGCTTTCAACAACAAGACAATTCAAAGTGTTTTACATAAGACATAAAGATGATAAACACAAGGAAATGTAAAAAGATTAATGTAGGCAGGATTTTAAAACAGTAGAATAAGATATATATAATTTTTAAAAAGCTAAAACTGAATAAAACAGAATACAGCTATTATGCAGAAAAGGTGTAAAATTGTCTGTAGCGGTTCATTAAAACACTAAAACATGCAGGAACATCACTGACAGTAAAACAGTGTTTAGAAAAAACTACATTTAATTGCCTTAAAGATCAATCAGAACATTTTTACACCTCAGTTGAAAAGAAGTGAGAGAGAAGAAGAAGACATCTGACAGGAAACATGATTATAATAGAAATAATTAAATAATAAGTTCTGGTGATAAACAAGGAGAATTAATTAATTCTACAAGAAGAAGTCAAGATGATGTTTTCATCCTTTTTTTTTCAAGAGCATCTGGTCAAAATGTGCTTTTTAATATCAGTTTATTTGCATCGCTGTAGGTCGGTGCACACGTGAAGACTTTATTTATGTCAGTTTATGTACAACGAGACAACGTTAAGACAAGATGTAAAAGAAACACAAGACGTTATAAAAAAAAAGACATTTAAATAGAATTTTAAAGAGTTAAATATAAAAGACTCTCAGGATTCTTTATTGTTACGTCTCATTACACAAGAAAAAAGTAAAAATAAGAAAGTAAAAATCTTATCTTCAGCTCCTCAACAATACAGTAAACAATAATAATGAGGGAAAATATGTAATTAATATAAAAAAGACTCTGGCGGTCGGTGTGAACAAGGAAAACTTTTATGAGGAAAAGAAAAACTGGAGAACAGAGTATTAATCTCTCTCTTCTACCTCCACACTGAGGTCAAAGGTCAACATGATGGGATTTAATTTGGATTTACATTGTTTATTCAATAATCATTTGCTTTTCATTCCTTATATCATCTCATGTCCTCGGCCTTCAGGTGAACCTTCAGGTCATCTGTGACCTTTGACAGGAGGAAGCAGAGATTTCAGTAACAGCATCTCTTATCTTTTGGCGCCACCTAGTGGTAACTCACTGCAGCAGCAGCAGTTTGCAGAGACGTTTCAGATCCTTGAGAAGTGATGCAGACATTCAGCTTTAATACCTGCTGAATAAAGGTGAACTAAATGCTAACAGTTTAAATATCAGTTAACAATCAGGGAGTTTTGTGGTTTTCATTTTAAAGTTCATTTATTTGCCACTAATCTGCTTGTCAGAAGTATAATAAATAAATAAGATCTTTGTTTTTGTATGAGGTTTGTATTCAGCAGGGAAAGAGAAATACTGAGGACGTGTTTACATGAAATAAGGAAGGAACTTCATGAAGCAGGTAGAGGCGGTTTGACACTAGAAAATTGTGATTTATGCAGGTAGACGTCATGCAAAATAGTTCAAGCAGATTGCCTAAAAAGTAGAGAACTCAGTCACTAAGATGATTAGTCGATTATCAGAATAGTTGTCAGTTAATTTACTTATTGTTGCTTTGAAATCAAGGAGGAGATTTATTTTGGTATGTGAAAATCAATCAATCATTTTTTATTTAATTTTATTTCAAATGTATCTAAATCTTATTCCTTATTTTTCTTAATCTTATCATCTTTTTTAATCATAATCAATCATTTTCAACCTTCACAGTGATTATTTGATAAAATCACTGAGTGTTTTGGGAAAATATCACAATCAGAATGAATTCTGCAGTTTCTAACAAATATAATATAAAGTAACTGCAGATCTTCTATTATTCTACAGAATCTCTAAAAACATAAAAGGATAGCTATTGTGGATAAGACTGACAGATGTATTTAATTTCATAACACAACAGTAGGTGGCGGTAGTGTTTTCTTTTCAATGTTTGCCCACTTCCGTGCAAATCAAATCTGAAGCAGAAGAAGAATCGTAGGGTCGTGCTAATGGTGCTAACGCGCTAGCAGCTCGTGTTGTTGTAATTGAACTTTGTCAAACAGTGAAAATGAACAAACTGAATAAACCACAAGAGTTTGACTCTTATGAAATCGAGGAGCCGAGCGACGAGGAGAGAGCCTGCAGCAGGTGAGAATTAAATAAAACACTTAGTTAAAAAAAACGCTGTAGCTTTAGCAGCATGAGGCTAACTAGCTGAATGCTAACATGTAAACAAACTAGAACAGACGAGAACGAGTCGATTTTATTTAAATGTTTTAAGCTGAACATCTGGTGGTGGATCTGTTAGCTGTTGGTGGCTATTTTTACTGCTGACGTTGTCTTAGTTAGTATCCAGTTTAAGTATTTTAGCAGCAGTGCTGGAAAGTAACTAAGTACATTTATTTGAGTACTGTAACGTTACTCGAGTACAATTTTGAGGTACTTGTACTTTACTGGAGTATTTCCATTTGTTGCTACTTTATACTTCCACTCCTACTCCAACTACATTTCAGAGGAAAATATTGCACTTTTTACTCCACTACATTTATTTGACAGCTTTAGTAACTTTTCAGATTAAAATGTGACATGAAATAAGAGAAGCTTCTTAATTATGCTGCAATATTTAGGATTAGGCTAACGCAAACCTCTAAACTTCCTTTCAAATAAATAAAATCCAAAGAGGTAAAATTCCAATATTTCACAACATAGTCACAGCCTGAAGTTCTTCCACCTGCTAATACTTATGTAGGATTTTAAATGCAGGACTTTTACTTGTAATGGAGTATTTTTACACTTTTGTAAAATGTAAAAATACTCCATAAAAAAATAAAAATACTTTATAGTAGAAAAGTAGAAAGTAAAAATACTTTCTACTTTTGCTTAAGTCAAGGATCTGAATACTTCTTCCAGCACTGTTTAGCCCGACTTAAACAGCCTGAGAGATGAAGACATGTGGACAAAAACCTTCAAACACAAATATTACACTTTAAAACACAAGAAGACACTTGAAAAGTTAGATATATGAAGGTAAACTTGGCATGCACAAGAGTTAAACTCATAAAAACTCATTGGTGTCTTTTCAAGAAATAATCACCGAAAAGATAATTATCTGTTGACTGACTAATATATCGATAAAATAATTGTTGCAGCTGTAATATATTTACATAGGCTACATCTTTACAGGATTTATACCAAACAGTAAAAAAAACTACGACATTAGTCATGTTCTGTACATGGTTTTCACAGAAAGTGCGGTTTGTATCAGTGAAGTTTTTATATTTTCTAAGATATTGTTCGGAGGTTCAGCTGCAATATTGATTCATGTTTTTTCAATTTATGAATTCACGGCTTTGTGTGTAAGGTGTCAGCGAGTATTGAATATCTCTGTGTTAGGAAGGGATTTAACTTCTCTCTCGGTGTTTCAGTTCGGAGGACGAGCTGGACGTGCTGCTGAACGGGACTCCGGAGCAGAAGAAGAAGCTGATCAGAGAGTATCTGACGGGGGAGAGCGAGTCGTCCAGCGGCGATGAGTTTGAGAAGGAGATGGAGGCGGAGCTCAGCTCCACCATCAGGACCATGGAGGGAACCTGGGGACCGTCAACGGCAGGTATCGTCACCGTACAGGACGTAGACACGCTGCCGACCTCGTCACCCTGACTGATGTAGAATCAGACTGACTTTCTGCCACATCAGTTGTTTATTTCAGAGTATATTTCATTATAAATTGTAGCACTTTTGACATGTTGCTAAAACTGTCTTGAATGAAACTGTGCGCTTTGTTATAAAACTGGAATTCTCTGCAGAACAGACAGATGATATTTTCATCGTTTTTGGATTGAATAAAGTCACGCTGCCTTTCTCTCTATTTGAATAAACTGATCAGGGACTGATTTTCATGCTTATGTTCAGTGTCAGTTGATCTGTGCAGCGTCAGAATAAAAGCTGCAGGTTTTGTTGGTGCAGAAAGGAAGATGAAAACATACAAGATGAATTCAAACTCAAACTATCTTCATTTAAACGCTTGTTGATTTTGTCCTTCATCACTTCCATTGAAAGTGCGTTAGAAGGGAACGTTTAATGACCAGTATGAACAAGAGGACGTCATCCCATTACTCAAGTCAGACTTGAAAATTTGTGAATCTGTCGTCTAATATAGCTAAACATCGCAGAACTTGATCATGATGTTTAAATCTGTGTTTGTGTGTCTCTGCAGCAGTGACGCAGGGCGGAGGAGGTGGCGGAGGAGGCGGTGGCGGCCGCCCTGAACCTTCAAACCCTTTGATGTACGATAAAGTCTACTTTGACTCTGACTCAGAGGAGGAGGAGGAGGACACACCAAGTAAGAGACCAGCTGTTAGTTTTCCTCCACCCTTATGAATGATGCATCATTACAGTCAATTAATGACTCAGTCACTCTGTTAAATCTGTCTGCAGGCAGCTCCACCGGCCGGAAGCGGAGACAGCGGATCGTACTGTCAAACGATGAACTGCTGTACGACCCCGACAAGGACGACAGGGACCAGGCCTGGGTGGACGCCAGGAGGAGACAGTAAGATTTTATTCGACCTTTGTTCATCCATCTCTCAGAGCGTCCTGCCCCGGTAATCACTCAGCGTCTTGTCGTGTGTCGCAGGTATAACAGCAGGAAACGACCAGCGGCTGCGTTTCGGTCGCAGCACCGTCAGCAGTCGGGTTTACCGAGCAGCGACGCCGTCCTCAACTGTCCCGCCTGCATGACGACACTCTGCCTGGACTGTCAGAGGTGAGACTTCACCGCAGGTTTGATTCCAGCTCAGAGCAAGTGGAGCTCAAACGAGAGACGTTCTGATAAATGATCGATACACGCTCTTCTTTCCTCTCAGTTAGGAAGGAAGTAAAGAAAAAAGTTCAAATTCTCTGATTCCAGCTTCTGAAACGTGAATATATTCTGGTTTCTTTAGTCTCTTTGACAGTAAACTTGATATATTTGGGTTGTGACTGTTGTTCAGGACTAAATGAGATGTTTGAGGACGTCATCTTGGGTTTTGGGAAACACTGATCGACATTTTATAGACCAAAACAAATCAATTGAGAAGATAACTGATGGATCTTTAGTTCCTTACTGTCGTGTCCTCAGATCTCTCGATGGTGCGGCTTTGAGGTGAATAACGCTGGTTGGTGTCAGACTGAAACGTTTCCTTTAATCCTGACCTGCAGTAGATGATACTGACTACATTAAGCATCTTGAATCCTGACAGTCCCACAAATGATGACATGAACAGTTACGGTCTTGTGTAGCTGCTGCAGGTTACAGGACAGCGGTGACTAGTTGGCTGACTCTAATAGCTAATCAGTGTAGGAGAATGAAGGTCAGGTAACTGTGACCTGGAATGAGTGCCAGGTCACGGTGACCTGTACCGATGCCAAACATGTCAGTCCACCGAACCAAAAACAGGAGACATCTGGAGATATCGAGAAAGAGGCGGAATACCACACACACACACACAGCGCAGAGACGCCCACTCAATCTGGTTAAAGTCCAAGGATAAGTGAAACTGAGAAATGTCCCATTCTTCTGTAGAAGTCTGGTAAACAGGATGAGACTCGTCACGCAACTTGAACACACACACACACACACACACACACACACACACACACACACACACAGCCTGTCTTCAGTATAAAAAGTCATGTCACGTTCTGTAACGTTGGAAGATAACTGACTACGTTGTGAATAAAGAGATTCCCCATCTGACACCTGTGTCTCGACCAGCTGATTCCTCTTTCTGCCACAACACTAGTTAAGACATCTGTGAGAGGAACAGACCGATAACCGTTGGTATGACGTGTGATCCAACCACATCAGAAATCAAACGTGTTTGTTGTTCCGAGCGGCCACGTTGAAGGTGGAGTGAAAAGCCGACCGTCACAGATAAATAGTTGGTGTCAAGAATGAAAAAAGAGATCATGACAGAGAAACTTTAGATCTCTTCTCCTCCACACAGCTGAACAATCACTGTGTAAAGTGGGCGCGAATGACGGATTGTAGGTGTCAAATCCAGGAGCGTTATACTACATAACACTGTCCCGCTTAGCTGCCTTCTGTCAGTTACAGATCAAAAATACAAACAGACTGGATGCTGTTCTTTATTTGTGGTATTTCTGAATTGAATAATTGAATCAAATCAAGATAAATTTAATCTACTTTGTCAATCAAAAATCATGAAATTATTGCCAACATCCGGTCGATATGCTAATGTGAGAAGCTAACGTGCCTGATCCTCGCTAACCTCTTCTCACCACAATCAATCAAAACAAACTGTTGGAGTCAAAGATGTGATGAAGTCTTCTTTGTGTTTGTGTTCACTCAGGCATGAAAAGTACCGGACGCAGTACCGCGCCATGTTCGTCATGAACTGCACGGTGAAGAAGGACGAGGTGTTACGCTACAAGACGGAGAAGGAGAGGAAACCGAGGAACAGGAAGAGGAGGAAGGGACAGAAGGAGACGCCGGCGGACGAGACTCCCGACCCGACGCCAGCGGGGATGGACGCTGACGAGGTTTACCACCCGGTGCAGTGCTCCGAGTGCTCCACGGAGGTGGCGGTGTACGACAAAGACGAGGTCTACCACTTCTTCAACATCCTGGCCAGCCACTGCTGAGACTGACGACATGGACATTCAAGTTCAATTTGTGTCTGTGGCTCGTAACCTCTGAGACTGTAGAAGAAGAACGGGGAGAAGGAGGAATCCCAGAATCCCTCAGTGGTCAGTCTGATGTCTGAGTGCGTCGATACAGCAGCTACATAAGGCTGAGCATCATTTCACCCGTCTGATCAGGACAGAAGTGGAATGTCAGCAGCACGTCGACTATCTTTACATTTTTATAAAAATATCTGCCGAAAACTGGAATTTGACACCAAATATGTGCGTATGTGGTCATCATTACTAAACTGGACCAACAGCCAATATTTTTAGGTCAATACCCATATTGATATTTGAGAGTTAGAGCTAATATTCTTTTTTTTTTTTTCACAAACACATCGCAAACTTTTTTTTAAGGATCCCTTAAAGTCGTTTTTTTTTTTTCTTTCAAGAATTGTGATGTAAGATTTGTACTGAACGGGACATTTTACAGATGAAAATAAACTTCAGTGCAATATAAAGTCAACACTGTTCACCTTTGATGTTCCTCTGCTGCAGTTTCTTTTTATTTATCTGCAGATATGTGCAAACGTATTATGCACTACGAGTAATTTGCATGTTTTTTCTTTTATTTTTACTTTTGTGGTTTTAAAAACCAGCATGTCTGTACTGGGAATTAGCTCAGTTGGTACAACATTAGTATCAGTGATGTTATTGGTTCTGAAGTCTTGCTGTAACCAGCGTCATGGTAAAAGGCCAGTTAGACACTTATAAGAAGCTCTGAGATTGTGCAGGAACATTTTCATTTAAGTATCTTAAAACTTTTCCCTGTGAGGTTTGTTTGTCATGTGAGATTCAACAAACTCTCTGAACTGCATAAATCTATTTAAATCACTTGTTTCAGCCTGATGAACGTCGCCTGTTCATGAGGAGCTGAATGTTCCTGAGATTTCATCATCAAAATCCCTAAAACGTCCATATAAAGGCGATCTGTTCCGTTTGTGGGAGAGTCTCATTCACAAAAATATTCCCAAAGAGTGAAAAGAGGAATCAGAAACCAGCAGACACGTTTATATCAGTGTCAGTCGTCATATTAGAGGAGCTGAAACTATTAGAAAACATGAATCCATCAGAGCAGCTGCTGCACCGTGACAGAAATAAAGACACTTTGACATGAAAAACATCTTTCTAAAGCAAAGCGCTCCGTGATTAATATGAGAGGCATCTTGTGACAGTCAGAGATATTAGAGGAGAGAATATTACAGCCTTCAGCAGATTTAGAATAAATGTTCCTGTGAACTGCCCACGTCTGTCTTGAGTTTCTGTAAATGATGATTAGTTGGATAAAACCTGTGAAGCATTTTAAAAGATATCTCCGAAAAAAACTCTTTCCCAACAAATATCTCCAACAGTTGTGGAGCAATATGACGAGACAGAAGGTGTGTTTATGATGTCTTGTTGAAAAAGTTGATGGAGTGACTTATTTTTATTCTTAGTTTGCCATGAAAAACAGTTGTTCTAATTACATCTAACAGTGTAGTGTGATTGCAATTTCCCTTAAAACCTAAGACCATAAAAACATACATAGAGTAAAAACATATGCCACAAGTTAAACATAATTATAGAGTTGAGCATGTTGGTTGAATAAATGATTATTATTAAGCAACTGTTGAAAAAATAGATTTTTTTTTTTTTTACGAAATATGTCTATTGTTTCAGATTTAAAAAAGGAAAAAACTGTCATTTGGAAATCGGGATGTTGGACGCATGGATGAATGGATGGATGGATCTCCCCGGTCTGCGTCATCGCGTCATAGCTGTACGCTGGAGCGTGGCGTTGTGATTGGCTAAACATGAAAACCTTCTGATTAAACGTCATACGCCGTCACCGCGGAATTACGTAGAAAGGAAGAAAAAAAAACAGGAAAAGAAAATAATAAGTAGTCGTTTGTGAAGTTGGGACCATGGCTCTGGGTGACTGTTGGAAGCAGTTATCCTGGTTTTACTATCAGTATCTTCTGGTGACGGCGCTGTACATGCTGGAGCCCTGGGAGCGGACGGTGTTCAGTATCCTTCTCCGTGTTTAATTACTCCAGAGCGGGCTGAACGAGCGAGCTAACATGCTAACGTTAGCTAGGACGTCAGCAGTTAGCCGAGCTCGTGCCCGGATAAGTTTATGTTTCCTCTGTGTTTTCTACGATTTCTGTTTGTAATATCAGTTAAGACATTTTTTTTTAAATATATAGGCGTTTATGATAAAGTTGGCATATAGAGAATGTACCGGTATTATCAGTTTCACTGAAATTTAAAGGAATCTAATGTGGTCGCTAACGAGTTTGAAAGGAAATCGTACTTTTAAGAAAAATAATGAACGTTTTTTACTGTTGAATGAACGCCGAGCTAAGGAGCCACGTCAATCGATTAGGATTAAACCCAATGTTTCCATATAAAATATGTGGATTTGTCTACAAATGATGAATCGTTAAATTCATGTAGTTTTGAACGGAGCTTTGGTCCGGTCGGCTCCCGTCCTCGCTGCTGCTTTTGGCGGAAGAGGAAAATCTTGAAAAACTGGCTGAACTTTAAATAAATTTTAACACATTTCCATTTTTGAATGAATTCCAAATTGAGGAACCAAACTTAACGTTTTACAAAACTCAACATTTTGTTCTGTAAGGTTCATACATTACAAACAGAGAAGAATCGTTTAACTCATCATTTTATAAAGACATCGTCATGTTTTATTTTTTGAATTAGTGCCGAGTTTAAGTATCATCCACTATAGTTTTAGGAAAGTCATCACTTTTTGTTCTACTACACGTCCTTCACGTCTGTTTTAAATGAAGAAACGTTAAACATGTAGAATTGTTAACGGAGTTCAGTATGTGGTTTATATCCAGCAAAGCAGCCAGTAGAGCCTCCCATCCCCAGTCAGCTGATTCACACATGTTTATACAAACCTGTTACATCATGTTCTTTTTATTCCTATTTAATTTAACTTTAACTGAGAACACAGTAAAACTTAAATCTTGATAGTCGGGTTAGTATTAGAGGAATGACTGGTGGTTAACAGTTGAAGTGTTTGGTGTTGTTGGTGTTATGGCTGTACTTTGATCTGTAGTTACTACAGTTAACCGACAGCATCTCAAGATGAACATGATGTATCTGTCATCTGTCAACAGGCGGAGCAACCCTCAGCTCATGTGTCTCCTTTCGCCTCAGGCTCAGGTGTGTCTGTGTGAATGAGTTAGAGGTTGTTAATGTGTCCCATCAGATGTTCAATGTTTATTCAGACACTCAAGGATCATACAGAAAACAAACCGGTAGTCTTTGTTTGTTTTTTTTGTTTGTATTTTATAAAAAATGCCAAATAGTTGCTTGTTATGGATTCATAAAAGCTGTGATGATCTTGTTTTTCATATGTTGGGTGAAATACTTCAGACTCTCTTTAGCTGTGATGGAAATTAGCAGCAGCTGAGAGACTGAAAAAGCTGAATTTGATAGCAGTGAAGTAGGAGATGGCATTTTCTTGGTGTAAAGTTTCTGTTCCTGGTCCTGGATGGTCATGAATAATAGATGGACAGTTTTTACAAGTAGTATAACGTTTAACAGCCCAATTTATCACAGTCAGTGATCATTTTCATTATCGCTTAATCTGCTGATTATTTTCTCGAGTAATCGATTTGTCTATAATAAGTTATTACTTCCTAGGATGATGTCTTAAAACCTCTTTCTTGTCTGATCAACAGTCCAAAACCCAAAGTTCAGTTTACCGTCACGAAAAGCTTCAAGTCATCACATTTGAGAAGCTGCAACCAGATATTTGTGCCGGTGACAGTCGTGGTCGGTGACGTTATGTTTTCGGTGTGTCTGTCTGTCTCATTCTCATGAACACCATATCTCAGGAACGCCTGGAGGGAATTTCTTCAAATTTGGCACAAACGTCCACTTGGACTCAAGGATGAGCTGATTATATAACATCTGCATCTTATAATTTGGTGGTCAAAGGTCACTGTGACCTCACAAAACACATTTTTTGGCCATAACTCATGAATTCATACTCTAATTATGACAAAGTTTCACATAAAGGTGTAATAGGATAAAATGATGAAGTGATGACTTTTTATATCCAAAAGGTCAAAGGTCAACTTCACTGTGACATCATAATTTTCTTCAAAAACACTTTTCTGGCCGTTATTCAACATCATAACTCAGGAACAGAAGGGAGATTATGACCATATTTCACGTTTGGTCGGATAATGAACCCACCTTGAAACTGTGCTGATTGTTTAGATCTTCTGTGCTGCTGGTTGAAGACGTGTGTGAAGCGTCCAGCAACATCTGCATCTGAAGCATCGTCTGTTGTCATGGCTACAACTTCGTCTGCTATCAGAATCAGTTTTATTGGCCAAACACATACAAGGATAATACACTTAATACAAATATCATGAGTCTGAACAGACGTGGATGTAAACTGCGTCCTGATTGTTTCTAGTTGCTTTAGAAAACAACTGAAAGTAGTTGCAGATTATTTCTGTCAGTCGATTAATCGATTAGTCAATTAATGCACTACATGTCTGACAGGTCGGAGGTCAGAGATCAACACTTCTAACCACAGTCAGCTGGTTTCATGACCAAACTCTTAACAGACCAGTTAAACCAGCAGATGATCTGACAGGTTGATGACACAGGAACAGGTCCGTCTTTACCTAATAAAGACAACTGGCAGGAGTTTTGATACTAATATTTATTTTTGAGTCATTTCAATAATATATCAGCCGATTATTATTTTTACACAGCTCATAACATGAATTAACATGTTTGAGATTCACTTAAAGTTGTTTTTTTTTTTTTAAACAACTTCAACCAAAAAATGTGCTGAACAGAAATAAACTCATCACTGCTCTGCTGGACAAACTGTAGAACGGTGACAGTTTAAAACATATCTTTGGCATGTCTGTCCTTTTTATGTATATCTATCTGTTTATCTATCTATCTATCTATCTATCTATCTATCTATAGATGGATAGGCTGGGCAATCTATCGGTGGAGCTCTAGTTGACAGTCAGGAACTGTTTAGATTAAAGATTATTCATTAT
Organism: Thunnus thynnus; assembly: GCF_963924715.1. Lineage (NCBI taxonomy): Eukaryota > Metazoa > Chordata > Actinopteri > Scombriformes > Scombridae > Thunnus > Thunnus thynnus. Next base: position 2,016,967 of record NC_089532.1, read on the forward strand.
CAATTAGTCTGCCGATTATATTCTGGGTTAATCGATTAATCATTTTGTCTATAAAACATCAGATTATAATTCCTTAGAGCTCAAGGTGACGTCTTCAAATGTCTTCTTTTGTTTGATCAAAGTCCAAAATCCACAAATATTCAGTTTACTATCACGTATGACACATTTGAGAAGCTGCAACCAGAGAATATTTGTCATTTTTCCTTTAAAAAAAGACAAACGGTTGTTTTGATTATCAAAATATTTTCTGGTTAATTGATGAATCAGCTGATCTGTGCAGCTCTAAACTCTAAACAGTGTTTGTTCCTCCTTAACGTCTGGTGTTCAGACTCGCTGCTGATCTCTGTGGCCGGCATGGCCATATACACCGGCTACGTCTTCATGCCGCAGCACATCATGGCCATCCTGCACTACTTCGAGGTCGTCCAATGACACGATGACTCCACCCACCGGCTTCCTGTCTCTGGCTTCCTGTCCGTCCGTCCACCCGCCCCGTCTGTCTGCGGTCTCCTGGGTTCGAGGTGGGGATTGTTTCCACACATGTCGAGGGAGAACTTCTCCTCCTCCTTTCCAAAGCTACTTCAATATCAAAGGTCAAAGCTCTGAACGCCATGTCGGACGATGACATCATTCCACGGGGACGGCTTCTCCTCCACTCGTCTGAATGATTTGGGATTGTGAGCAGCGTCAAGCTGTGAGACGGGGACGTTGGAAGGAGGTGCGCTTGGTTTCGTTTCTCATGTTTTTATCTTCTGAAATCAAGCGCACCTTACAGGGTTTTGAAGATGATGTGGTCGTGTGGAGTGACGGACTGTTTTTATTTCATTCAGACATCAAAGCGTTGTCGTCTTTTATTCAGGGGCGGGAAACAGCAGCTTTGTATGAGCCAAATATGAATTTTAGAGCAAAATCGGACTTCTGAATGATTGTTTTGTTGAAGCTGCTTTTTAAAGAAAGAACATCAGTCATTTTCAACCAGTTTCACCATTTTCAACACACGCTCACCTCGTTGTGTAGCAACGACACGTCAACAACGACACACAGTACACGACGACATGCATCACAACGCTAACGTTAACGTCAGCATCACAACGCTAGCGTTAACGTCAGCATCACAACGTTAACGTCAGCATCACGACGTTAACGTCAGCATCACAACGCTAACGTTAACGTCTGCTGCAACAGGTAGAAACACTACATGAACAAGTTTCCTGTGTAAACAAATTATTACATTCAGTATCAGTTAGATAAATAATCATGTGAATAAATACAAACAAAATATTTATTGGCCTGTTTCAATATTATAAGTTTGTTCATTATAAGTAAAATGTGCCTCATTTTTAAATGTCCTTGTTTTCTTTTTCATTTACAAAGTTTATTTCATGATTTCACAGTTGCAACTAACTATAATCTTCATTATTCATTAATCTGCAGATTTATTTTCTCCATTAATCGTCTATAAAACATCAGGAAATACTGAAAAGTTTCACCACTTCAGTTTACTGGAACGTAAGACAAAGAAAAGCAACAAATTCTCACATTTTAGCAGCATTTTTGCTTTAAAATTGACTGAAATGACCAATAAATGATCATAATAGTTGCTCATATTCTCTCCAGTACACCATTATATACACTCCATACTTAATGTCTTTATTTATTTATTGAATATTGAACATCGTGAGTGTTCATAGGATGATGATGAGTTTAATTTGTGGTGATCTCACATCCCGAAACATTTGTATATTTATTATTTCTTCCTTTCATAATGTAGCTAACTGGAAAACTGACTCCTCTAACTGGAAGTTTAGTCGTTTTATTTTACTTCCTGCACATAAACCTTCACCTAAATATTAATTTTTAAACTGTTGGAAACGCCGCCAGTAACTCTGAACGTCCAGCTGAAACACTGAATCCCTCACAAGGAGCATGATGGGATAGCTGCCGGCGAGAGACACACGCAAAGGGACAAAGGTCAAGTAATGGAGAATTGTGACATTGATTTATTGTAAGTAAACTTAATTTTCAGCACCAATTTTATATTAATATGAACCAAATTTAGCAGATCTTAGCAGCTGTTTCTACCCCAACAGAGACGTTTTCACCACAAAGTAAAAAGAAGCTAAAATAAGTCACGTTTGGATGATGTCTATGACTCATTAATGACGTCTTTTAATTCAGATTTCAACTGAATTAGAGCCTGAAAAATAAAACGGAAGCACATTTTTCTCCTCTCCAGCATCACACACGGTTCGAGAGTATTTAACGCCTCCTGTGTTGCTGCGTCATTGTGATGGAAAATGGATGAAAAACAGGTTGAAAATGACTTTTTTTTTGTGCTTTAAATTCCAACTTTTACTTTGAATCTCGAAGCAGTTTCAACAACAGTTTCCTCTTTGCACAGAAATATTTAAGAATTTCCATTTTTATGTCATCACAGGTTATGATATGTGCTCTGCTACTGATATCCCTTTTTTTTTTTTTCCTCTGCAAAATTGTGTATTTTTCTCAAACTGTATATAATCTTGTATACATATTTGTAAAGTTTTGTAGTTGGATGTGTTGGCGCGTAGAATAAAATATTTGTGGTTTTTTGTGAGCTACTGACGCTAAATAATGTTCTATAACTGAAATCATTAAAGGGATATTTCACTAAATGGAAGGCAGTCCTCCTGAAGTCATTTCTTCCATGATTTAAACCCAGAAGTCTGACTCCTGTTTCCTGTGTCATTTCCTTCAGTCTGACATTGTGTAAAAGTAAAATTTATGATGTTTCACAGTCGCTGTGATTAAGTTTTTGGCTGTAAGATTTGTTTCCTCTGGACTCGTTTCCACTTTCTTGGGGTTTAATGTGAGTTTTTGGGGTTTTTACTGTCAGATGTCCAGCAGTGATGATGGAAGTGGTGCCACTGCTACCACAACTGAAATAAATGATCCACAAAGATCAGTAACGTTTTATTTTACTGGTTTGGAATTTTGTGTTAAATTTACTTAAAGGACAGTTTCACAGTTTTTGTCTGCTTTGAAACAGTCAAGAACCCAAATGAACACTGTGATCATTCCTCCTGTTCATGCTGACCATTAGAAGATCCCTTCATAATAAACTTCAGCTTTAAAAATCTATGTTAAGTCTATGTTGATAAAACCAGCGGTGGACATTTACTAAAGTTCTGTACTTAAGTACAGTTTTGAGGTTCTTGTACTTTACTTGAGTATTTCCATGTGATGCTACTTTCTACATTTCAGAGGGAAATATTGTACTTTCTACTCCACTACATTTATTTGACAGCTTTAGTTACTTTTCAGATGAAGATTTGACACAATGGATAATATAACAAGCTTTTAAAATACAACACATTGTTAAAGATGAAACCAGTGGTTTCCAACCTTTTTGGCTTTTGACGTCTTACAAAAAGCAGTGTGTAGTCGGGGTCACATTTCACATGTCTATGAGTTGTTAACAGCTCCACCAAATAGTGATTTTTGCCTCTAAACTTCTCACATGCTTTCATTTCAATAAATGTTCAAATGATCCAATATTTCAGCAAAAATCAAAGATTAGAGAAAAAGTCCAAAAACTGAAAACAGATTTGTGTATCAGAACTTTGTTTTTTCTTCTTTCCTCTCCCATTAATCATCTCACCACCCCTCAGATTTATCTGCTGACCCTTTGGAGGGGCCCGACCCCTAGGTTGGGAACCACTGGACTAAACTAGCTAACTGTATATAAAGTAGTGTAAACTAGCTCCACCTCCAGCAGCTACAACAGTAACATGCTGCTCTAACACTGATGCTTCACTATTAATAATCTAATGATGTCATATATAATAATATATCAGTCAGAGGGACCAAACCACTACTTTTACTGCAATACTTTAACTACATCAAGCTCATAATACTTATGTACTTTTACTGCAATACTTTAACTACATCAAGCTCATAATACTTATGTACTTTTACTGCAATACTTTAACTACATCAAGCTCATAATACTTATGTACTTTTACTGCAATACTTTAACTACATCAAGCTCATAATACTTATGTAGTTTAACTTTTACATCACTGTATTGGTGTTTCTGACTGAAGTAAAGGATCTGAGTTCTCCCACCGCTGGATAAAACATTCAGGAATCTTGTTCTACAGCTTCTATCAAGCATGTTTTTTTATGTGTGTTGTTGCAGTTATCAGACACCAGGTGGGAGAGTTTTACTCTTTTGATCTGTAAACTCTTCAAGGTTAGAAGCAGCTGCTGGACTGTTTCTTTAAACACAATTAAATTACCAATAAAATTATTACTTTTACTGTTTTTTTTCTTCTACCAGACACTCATGAAAGTATTTGAGAAAAAAAGTAACATTATTGATCCGAGGAGTCCTTACAGCAGTAAACAGTGGATACAGATGTGTAAATACTGGATATAAACAGTGGAAATGAGGATCTGTGATTATAAATAGAAGTAGAATGAAATGTTTAATGAGTGATATGAGAAAACCACCGGTTATAACCTGGGAATTGTAGAAAACTGTTCTTCTTAATGACCATTAAACAATAGATACCGGAGCCGAAGTATCAAATTTCACAGAATTTATTTTCTTGTACACGAAGGAGTGTTTCACAGGAGCGCTTATAACAGGGTTTTATTACAGTTCTTATCTAATCTATCAAATACAGAGTTATAGATAATGTCATGTTTGTTTTTAGTTCTCCTGCCCAGGAGCCATCTTGCCCAACTGACCCCCAGATGACACGTCTCACCCTTTCTCCAACAAATTTTAATTTCTACATCTTCCGCTCAACAAATATAATACTGAGCTTCCTTTAACCTCAGCTGATAAATCTGCTGACGTTGCAGTACAAGACAATTCACATGATCTAGATAAAATAGTAACACTCATACACAGTGCAATCATAATTTTTATAACAAAAACAAACACAATAAATTAAAAAAAATCAACATATGTATCCTATATGTAGCCATGATATAAACAGATAAGACTGACTTCATGTTTTCTACTTTTAAATAAAAGTATACTGGGTTAAAGGTGATTTTTAGTAGGTTGTTGGTGTTTCACCATAAATAAAGAATAGACACTATAAATAATAGTGATTCTGATCATTACTCAGACAGGGATGATGATGACAAGAACAAAATGTTTATTTTAATTTGTCACCATTTAACTCATGTGATAAAAGATAATATTTAAACATGATTCACTTCTCAAGAAATTCCCAAGAAATCAGTTTAGGACCAGTGATTCACACCTGTGGACCTTCTGCTCTGAAACCACAAAAACAACCTCACAGCAGGCCCGACGCCCTTCAACAAAATGTAACGACTGAAAATATCCCATGATTTGTGTTACTGACTAATCAATAAACAGAAACATTAGACCGAAGTTAGTGATCTAATGCACAAAACACTGGTAACACTGGGAGCCAGAGCCCAGTGAAAAGGGAGGAGATCGACCTTTGCACGTTATTATAAAGGTCGTTTATATCCTTTATCATTATAAATCAATTAGTATAACCAATATACACAATGACAGTGACTCATATGAAGCTCCCTTAAAGCTATAATATATAATTATTCCACATTAAAATGTCTAAAAACAACTAGACCTATGTTATATATGTTGTTGAGTTGTGTACTTACATTATTCCAAATGTTTCCAACAATTTTCAAACCCAGAGAAATCTGTAATTCAATCAAAGTAACGGACCGTTTCATTTGGTCGCCTGTCAATGGCGTCATACCTCCTCTACCAAAGAGTAAACACGCACAAGATGCATACGGCGGCGCTGTGTTTGTCCGCTACAATGGCGTCTACCAAAGAGTAACTTACACACATACAAGATAATACATCGGCGTTGTGGTTGTTCCACACAAACTGTTATAAATTGACTTTTATTCAGTTTTAAGCCACATTTTCATGATATTTTTAGGTGGTTTTTAACTATATCTTTTAGCCGGAAGAAGGATTTTAGTCTTTGGACGTCTGGATCTTAAGTTATCACAGAAATAAACTGGGCAAACGTTAGCAGCAGCTCAGCTAACAGCCCCTCCAGGAAGTCCGGTGGTCGCCAACATTGTCAGAGAAATATTGATTTTTTAGGTGAAACAGATTTAATTAGTATTTTAACAATTTTAATCTGCATGTACGTTTGTTCTGGAGAGGAGGAGACCTCTGCGGGTAAAAACATCCCGAATGATGAACACTGGAGTAATCCTGTCCCTGTGAAGCTGGTTATTTAACAACGAAGACAACAACTCCCATGATCCCTTGCTACTTCACACCATCATCACACTCCGTCTTTTGTTATTGTTTTGACTGAGACCCCTAGCGGCTGAAATTACATATTGTGCGTTTAATACGAGGGACAAAAAACAAAACCAATTAAAAAACAAAAAAGCTCCAGGGTAGACACCATCCACAGGTACAATATATAAATTAAATATAATATCAGGTCAAACATTTTTTATCAATGTTTCTCTAATTGGGAAATTACCCTGCAAAATTACAGTAAACTACAGGCAGCTGTCAGCATTTTTTTACAGTGTCACTACTGTAATTTAACAGTTAAGTGCTGTAAAATTGACATGTTTACAAGGTTGTAGCCTGCAGTAAAATACTGTATTTTTACAGTGTTGCTGTTGTAACCTACACGAACAGTTTCTTACTGTAAATGTTACAGACATATACTGTGAATAACAATGTGTCTTCAATCTTAATGGTCCAGGTGTTTGTTAACAAATGCCTGCGCTACATCCTACAAGCTGTGGTGGCTCATCAAAAACCACAAATGAGGAGCTGTGGATTATAACAAAACCAGGAAAGCAGCATAGCTACCACCATCAAAAGGAGAAAGTGGAACTGGATAGGGCATCAAACAACATCAATAGACAGGCCTTGGATTACAACCCGCAGGGGAAGAGGAAACACCTGGAGACGTTCCACAACTCCAAGACCTGAAGAACATCAGAGTGAGCTGGCCCGGGCCCAGAGGGGAGTGAGATGGAGAGCTCTGGTGGACGCCCTATGCCCCTCAACGGGGTAAAGAGGATTAAGTCAAGTAAGTCAACCCTTAAAATCTATTAGAAAAGAGGATGAGACAAGTGACAGCTTTATAGAACTGAACTTATTCAAAAGCTTTAAAATATGCCAAGTATATTCAAGCCCTTTCAAAGGGGGTCAATGTAAATCTGTTAATTATAAAATCCTGAACTGCCAGAAAAACTTAGTCATGAGTCTAAACTGCAAGTTTTTTACAAACTACTGTTTAAAAAAAACATAAAAGCACAAATAAACTGATTGCATGATTAACAATTTGTAATGTCTCCAGATGTTCTCTGGTATAAGTGGCTGAAGGTTGACATCCAGGCTTCCAGCTCACTGAGTGAGAAAGAAACAAGAATGAAAATCAAGCGCAGACTGAGAGAATGGGAAACATTTCAAACAAGGACACCTGATTTCCCCTCATGAAATTACGTCAAGTTCTTCAGAAGAGTGGTGACGAGGATTTACTGTGACCTTTTCCTGTATTCTTAGGAATTACTTTCCCCAACTAACCTCAGTTTTCCTCTCAGGGTGAATCACAAATATCTGAAAACAACATGTAACAAATCGTCTTTTATGTCCCAGGTTTTAGTACAACGTGGCAACAAACTACAGCGTCTTTACAGCAACTTACAGCTCAGAAACACACTTGGGTTGAGCTAAAATAACCAATATAACTATTCAGCAGCAAACATATGTTAATCAACTTAGCTACATATTTGAATAAACTTCAATTGACACTTTAGATAGAAGGCTATTATTAATTATGAAATGCAAGTGGGACAAACAAGGTGAAGGTGTAGACCAGGCCAGACTGACGTTAGTCTTCACTGATGTGGAGTTCAAGAGTAAACAGTCATCCAAAAACTCTCTCTTTAAACTAGACTTGCAAACATCAGTGAAAATAATGTTTAAATACCAGTAATTCAAACTTCCAACTGAAGAACACGGCCTGAAAATGTTCTCTTGTGCCTGTCAGCTGCTTGCTGGGATTATGCCAGTTTAATGTTGGCAAAAATCAAACATGGTCGCTAACTGGGTAACCAGATGCACAAATGTAATTCTATTCTCTCAATAAGATGTTGCTGACCTTTCGGTTTGATTCCATAAAGGAGGATGAACGGTGATTATATGATGGTTGCATGTTGCTTCTGTCCCTCCATTACTTCAGCGGCGAAAATATACTGTATTTATTTTATATTATAATACTGTATTTTACCATCAAATCTTATATTAGCCAGCTGTTAATGTCTGTTCTTGGTTTTGGCTCCAAAGAGCATCAGAATTTGCAGTATTTTACCAAATATAGAAAGAAAAGTACCTTCCTGTTGGAATTTTGCTGTATTTTTACAGCTATTTGTTACAGTGAAGTATTAAATAGACATCTTTGTTTAGTTATGTGTATATTAGTGTCTTCTTATACATCTTTGATGTGTATATTAAGAGCTACTCGCAACTGGAGCCAAACTTCTTCTGTTTCTGATTCACAAGTCAAAAAGATTTGGAATTAATGTTTAATCTAATTGAGAGCCTTAAAAGTTCACTTCCTGTATGAAAAGAATATTTGGTAAATCTGACTGACATGTATTAATGTTTTATTTGTTTTCATGTGCAATGACAGTTCAAACTGGAGTCAGCAGTTCACTGTGCGTACGTGAGAAGACCTTCATCGTCTAAGTTAACCAGTAACCAGACCTTTGTTTCCTTTTCTGATCCGCTGCCAGAGACAGACGGGAAAAGAGATTCCTTGGCAGTGTGTGTACCTACGTGTTGTAATTTGAGAAATGATGCCTGAAGTTTACTTAAGATTTCAACTGATCTGCTTTCTGGAGCAGAATTATTTGATTGAAGCTACCGATAGTCGACAATCAGTAGATATCAAATTGTGATCGTTTTCATGCCCGTAAAATGAGCAGTAATTCAGTGTTTCCGTATAGAATTTCAAAAGCTTCTAAAGGAAGTTTTGTTCAGTGTTTATACAAGAAAGGAGCAGATAAAAAACACCAGGAACACTCTCAGTCTCACAACAAATACAACATGTGTGAACTTTATAAAGTCCAGTTTTTATTGGAGCGTTTTGGTAATAATACACATTAAAATTACTGGGTTAAAATTTGACCCAGTTTAGGTCAATACAGCACCAACACAACATCGAATTCACAGCAGCAGTCTGTTATTCTGAGCCAGTGTTACACCCAACAAGCTGCAGCCAAGAACTGTCACAAATGTTTTGTGCAGAACGATGTGCAGATAACGTTCAAAAGATACACAAGTTATTAATAATTAATAAAAAACTGTGACATGTAAGTTCAAACAGAGCAGAGTAGATTATAACAAGCTTTAGTTTGAGTAAATAACCCAATATATATATATATATATATTTATATAACACTTTTCAAAGACAAGTTACAAAGTGCTTTACAAAGACATCAAAGCAAAAAGAGAAATTACACAGATATTACAAAAATGAATAGAAGTGATCCAGTAATAATAAGAAGTGAGTTTCTGGCATGAAAGCACAGAGTAAAAAAGAACTGATTCAAAAGAAAGCAATTCTTTAAAAACTACATTTTTTAAGACAGATTTACGGTTAGAAACAGAGCGAGTTGGTCTGATCTCCTCTGGTTTTTAGTCTTTACTGAAGAATCACTAACAGACCTCTGCTGGAGGATCTCAGGCAGCATTCAGGCTCATAAGAGGTTAGTATGTCAGAGATATAATCGTGGGCCAACCCTAGACATGCCTTAAAGTAATGATGTAGAGATGCCAAAATAGGCATTATGTGGACTCTTTCATTGGATTCTTGTGAGTCATCTTGCTGCAGCATTCTGGACTATTTGAAGTTTTTGGAGAGGTTGTGTCGACTGAGACAGGAATACAGCAAGTTACAGTAGTCTAAACGGGATGTAAGAGAAGCATGAATGACGTTTTCCAAATTCTTAGCAGATAATAAAGATCTAATTTTTGAGATATTTCTAAGGTGCAGAAAGCAAGTTTGTTTTCGAAGACGGAGGACAGAGACGTGCTCGCTGGGAGAGTCTGGACCTGTGATAACAGATTCTGTTTCATCTGAATTTAACTGAGGAAGGTTTCAAGTGAGTCAGCTTGTGACATCTTCAAGACGGGATTATATTCTGATAAGTTCTGTAATTGGAGCCAACAGATAAATAGATCAAGGCGTCATCTGCATAAAAACGGAAACTGATGTGGTATTTCTAAAAGAATCGTTCTAGAGGTAACATATAAATGGAGAATAATAAAGGGCCAGTGACTGAGCCTTGAGGTACTCACTATTTGTTAGTTTTGCAGTTTCCCATGATAATAAACCCAAAATCTTTGTGTTTTTGACAAAACAAGTAATTTGTTTGCTTGGGCTTCAGGGAACAACTGATCAATCACTGTATTATTACAGAGAACACTAGTTGGTTGCAGCCTTACAGCACTCCTATGATGGAATAATACGACCAGTCCCTCAGTTTTCTGTGTGCAGTTTGATAAAATATAACTTTACAAACTATTAAAGTCTTCAAACAGAGTCACTGTTCTAGACCAGGACCACGAGATGGAGGATGAAGGAGCTGTCGGAGTTCAGACTGGACTTCTCTGCTGCACATTTAAAACTTATTTATGATTAATCAGATTATGTAGACCCAATAGTAAACCTACAATAAACCTTTGCTTTTGTTGCCTGATTCGCTTTGAGGATGGGTAAATTTTATGAGCCTGATTTGTAAAACCGCAAATTAAGTTGAGTAATTGATAAGAATCTTGGTTTATTCAGTTAACTTGCGTGTCAAAGAGGTAGCTGAATTTACCAAAACATCTGCTGCTCTTTGACCTTCTGCTCTCTGTCGCTGCTATTTCTGAGCTCTGTGTCTGAGCAGAGAAAAAAGACGTTTACACCCAAATTAGTTTACAGCAGATCCTGATTGATTGGGGGGAGAGGGCGGTGGGGGGGATCATTAACACCGGACCCTGTGGCAGATCTGGCACAGCTTCATTCACACCGTCGCTGCTTCATCTGGCAGCAGGAAGCTGGCTGCTGTGTGAAGCCTCACGTATACACACATTCCTCAGAAATGAAGCTCCGGGGATCGAGCTGAGAGGTGGCGGGGCACGATGTGACACGTCTGCACCAGCTGCATCAAGACAATAGCTGCTACACATGATCCTTATTAACTATTTTGAAATCTAACACACGGTTGTTTTTTCCGGACGTCCTTTAACACAACAGGCAGGGACGGTGAGAGTCTGCTGCAGAGACCTGCTCAAAGTGACTAATAGTGAAACTGATATCCACACACTGATAATAATAATGCAACACGCACACACATATTTTCAAATGGTCAGTTTATCTTTATTTATTTTTCCGATTTCTTGATTAATATATATAAAATATTCTAAAACATAAAATTGTTGATTGATTTTCTGTTTTTCTCTTCGACTGACGAATTGATTAATTGACTAATAATTTCAGTGCATATTCATTCAAAAACTTTCCATTTCCTCCTATAATGCTAAACCCTTTTGACCCATCATTGACCTGATCGCCGCGAGTGATGAGTCGGCCTACAAAGAGGTGGTAAGAGCCCTGACATCACGGTGTCAGAACAACAACCTCCATCTCAGTGTCTGCAAGACAAAGGAGACGGTGTTTGATTTCAGGAGGTCAGGAAGCATACACCCTCATCTACATCCAGCGTAGTGTCTGTGGAGACAGTCAGCAGCTTCAGGCTCTTCAGGTTCCTCATCAGCTGTTGGATTCAATTTGCATCATAATAACTGAACAAAATCTCAGTCAAACCTAAAAAAAGAAAAATTGAAAGTGAAAAATAAACTGAAAGCAGAAAAAAGACCTCAAATGCAAAATTTAGGATAAAACTATACAAGAGTGACACGTTTGAAAACCCGATTCTTCAACTAATCAGGTTTTCTCTTTTGTGGTCACATTTTTTTCTGCTTTATTTTTCAGTTTCGCTGTTGAACTTTTCAGTTTCAGTTCAGAAGTTTTCAATTTCAGTGGTCTGGAAGTGCAACGTAGTAGTACGACTTACCGTTGAGGGGCTGTCCCTCCAAAAGTAATGGGGCGGATGGGGAAGTAGCGCTTTAACATCCGCCCACATGAGAGCTTCATGTCAGAACTGAAAAATTCTGAACTGAAACTGAGAAATTCAGCATTGAAACTGAAAAAAAAAGTGACTACAAAGCTTTTATTGTAAGTTTTTGCGTTGAGGTCATTTTTTTGAGGTCATCTGAAGTGGTTAACTCATACCAGGTTGGTGATGAGGACCATGAACCAGCACCTCTTCTTCCTCAGGAGACTGAGGAGGTTTGGCATGGACAGGAAGATAACCTGCGACCTTTACGGATGCACCACAGAGAGAGTCCTCTCTGGCTGAATCCCGGCCTGGTTTGGGAGCAGCTCCGGGCAGAACCTTAAAGCCCTGCAGAGAGTCATCAAAGCTGCTCAGCCCTACTAGTAACAATACAGAATATTCTTTGAGCTAATAAAAGGAAGGGAAGGGATGAAAGGACAGCATTATAGGTGGGAGAGAAGTGGTGTCATAGACCTCCTCTGTTAAAGGATGGTGTCTGTACTTTGATGTAGATGGCCTCCTTCACTCCTCTTTCAAACCATCTCTCCTCTGTATCCAAAATATGTCCGTTGTTGTCATCTTTCAGGTGTGGGTAAACTGCTGAGCCTTGACCTGAGGAGTTGGTCCTCCTGTGTTTAGCCATGCGTTTGTTTAATGGTTGTTTAGTCCCCCTGATATACAAGTCTGTGTATTCCTCACTGGGTGTGTGGTTTTTCAGATGGACCAGTTTCTGTCTTAGTGTGTTGCTGGATTTGAAAAACACACAGATGTGGTGTTTGTTGAAAAGACATGTATGGAATGATGATGTTGTCACTCCAGTTGGGGTATCTACAGGCTTTAAGTGGACATCCTTCAGGTGTTTGTGCTCCTTCTCTTGGGCCACCTGTTGGTACATTATCAGCTCAGTGGTGCTGATAACTCCTAGAGTAAGTATTGGTCTATGTGTTTCCTGTATACTCCAATGTGTACGGCACAGTCCAAATAGGCCAAGCTGTTGTTCCTGTTGTTCTCTCATGTGAACTTCATGTTATTGTCCACTGAGTTAATGTGTTCTGTGCACTTCCTGGGTTGTAATTGTGACCCATGTGTCGTCCACATATCTAAACCAGTGACTCAGTGTTGTTCCTCTGAAGGTAAAGGTTATCCACAATGGGAGATACTGGTGAAACCACAGCACAGCAATGCCTTTGTCTGTAAAACACCTGTTGTACTGGAAGAAGTGTTCAGGTCCAGCAGTTCACAAATCTGGACTGGGCCAAGGTTGCTTCTATTGTTCAGGGTGTTTTTTCATGTAGCAGTGGTTTCCTTATGGTTTCCACCGCTTCCATAGTTGAGATGTGTGTTAACAATGAGGTCACATCATCAGGACACCATAGTTTCATCTGGGTCCAGTTTCAGTCCTAAAACCTTGTTCACAAAGGAGTTTTGAATATGGTGAGAAGTGTTACCAACCAAAGGGGCTAAGATGGTAGATATATGTCTAGCAATGTTGTAAGTAACTGAGTTGATGAGGGGCGTTTTTCTTCTTTGTGAATCTTGGGGAGCCCATACATACATGGGACGTCTCCTCCAGGGTATAAGATGATATTGTTCACGATTGATGGTTTTCTCCTTCTGTAGCTGTTGGAAACACTCTGTGGCCTTTTTCTTGTATCCACTGGTGGGATCACAGAGTAGTGTAGTGACCCTGGCATGGTAGTCCACTGTGCATCTTCCTTTATCAGCTGGTATGATGGTCATATTTTGGTCCTTCAGAGACGTCACAGCCTTCCTTTCCTGGGTGATGAGGTTGGAAGGTGGTGCCTTTGCGTTGGAAAAGGCCGTCGATATCTTCAACCTGAGCTGTTCTGCCTCCGTTTCCGTTAAGTTGTTTTTCCTTATGGCTGATTCTGTTGCTGTGGTGAAGTTTAATTCTGTGACTAGAACATCTTGCTCTGATTGGGTGAGTTCTCTGTCTGACAGGTTCTTCATCCGGTGGTAAGGTCTTCTGCTTTCCTGCTGTTACTGGCTCATGATTGTAGGTTTTGGAATTTCCTTGTGTGTCTCTCATTGCTTTTGGCGTGTTGAGATAGTTGTGCCTTCTCAAAAAAATCAGTTTTCCAAGACTGCATTTGGCAGATGTGTTTTCAGTTTCTGGAGTAAGCCGTCCTCCTCTTTTATTCAAAGCTTTAGCAGTGAACTGGACTCACTCTGTCATTCAGTAGCTGGTTCTGTGCCGTCTTTGGTATTAGTCTGTGTTGTCGGCATCTCATGTTAAACCGCAGCTGGCTTCTGTAGTCTGCAATTTTCCTGGCTGTCCTTTCATATTCCATACTGTATCATTCTGAGGTTGTTCATCTAAATATGTTTAATAAGATGTCTGTGAAGATTCTCAGGAATCCAGGTCACGGTTATCCGAGCAGGGTTGAATCGAGGGCAACTGGACTTGGTTGCAGATTTCACCTTATTATAAGATTCCATCTTTAAATAAGGTAAAATTCAGAATATCTGTCTTTAAATCGACTCATTTTAGGAATTAATATCTTAAAACAAAACAGACTAAGTTCTGAAAACCTTAAAATAACTCTTAAAATAAAGCACTAACAATGTTCTCACTTCTCAATTACATTTGTTTCCAACTGTCAAAATCAGTACCAACATTCCTGGGAACAGTTTTTCCACGAATGACTGAAGAACGTAAACATGTTATTAGCTTCAGGGCTTTTTCACTGCTGGAAAACAAAACTGCTGCACAAAGTGGTGAAAACGTGACCCAGTAGGCTCAGAGACAAACTGCTGTTGAACTCTGGGACTCTGCAAACATGCATAACACACACACACACACACACACACACACACACACACACACACACACACACACACACACACACACACCCTTCCCTTTTAGGCAATATTTATATTTTTAACAGATGTATTTGTCACATATTTATAGACTTATTTATCACTTATGTGCAATACTGCACTTGCACACCCGATGAGCAATATAATGTTAATCTGCTTTTCTCAGTGTTGAAGTGTTTGAAACCATATTTAGATCATTTAATGAAGGTCAAATTTATGGAATAACAATTGAAATAAATAAATTAAATGTGAATATTCGGAATGTTTTCTACCATTTTTTTGAGGATTGTATGGGGAAATACGGGCTGCAGACATTATTATTATTATTATTATTATTATAATTATCATGATCATTATTACTGTTATTATCCTGTATGGTCTATCAGCTCTTATCAGCTGCTTTCAGTCTTTTCCCGGCGCGTGGTCAAATTCACGTTTACTGTTTACTTCCTCGCGGATGGAGGGGAGGGGAGGGGGGAGGGATGAGGGGGGCGCGAGGACTACATGCGGCTCGTGGAGTCCTCAATGGCGGCGGGCACGCCCAGCGCGCGGGCACGTAGCAGAGTGCAGCCACTTCTGCTTATTTGATTTTATCTACAGATTATTAATAAAGAAGTGGACATCAGACATGTGACCAATGTTCATGTTCTGCTGATTAAAGTTATATTAAAGG
This sequence comes from Thunnus thynnus, assembly GCF_963924715.1. Taxonomy (NCBI): domain Eukaryota; kingdom Metazoa; phylum Chordata; class Actinopteri; order Scombriformes; family Scombridae; genus Thunnus; species Thunnus thynnus. The sequence goes on from NC_089532.1 coordinate 2,032,631, forward strand.
TTATTTTAGCCTCTCGTGGTAATTTTCTGAAATATTTCCCAACAAATGAAGATAAAATGTTGATATCAGCATAATACTGAGTGTATATGTTGCTTAAAACAAAACAGAAACTGGGTTAGTGTGAGTCCTCCCTCCTCCCATGGTGAACATCACATTCAGCACGTCTCACACTTTCCCTCCAGTAGGTCACTTTCAGTCAGCATGATAACAGCAATATGACAGGAAGAGGGGGAATGGGCTTTCAAAATAAACTTTTTACCCTCCAACTAAGTACAATTTTGAGGTACTTATACTTTACTTGAGTATTTCCATTTTCTGCTATTTTATACTTCCACTCCACTACACTTATATGACAGTTTTAGTTACATTTCAGATGAAGATTTGACATAAAATAATATATTTTAATTAACTTTTCGTTTTTCTAACTTAACTGTTTTTCTTTTTAAACATTTGTTATACACTTTGAGCTGTGTTAATGTGTGAAATGTGCTATATAACTAAAGTGAATTATTATTATAATTATTAAAAACACACTACTGTTACTTATATAATATGATGCAGTAACATCACTATTAATCTGCCCAAAGTATCTAAAGTGCATAAATGTATAAAGTAGTATCACATAGAAATACACAAGTAAAATACAAATACCTCAAAATTACACTTAAGTACAGTACTTGAGTAAATGTACTTAGTTACTTTCTTCTGCTGGCTATTACCAGATATTTTCATCATTAAATCATTTTTTAAGAAGTGTTTCAATAAACCGTTTTAAATTTGTCTATTAATGTCACAGAATAAAGAGAAATACCCCTCAGACCAAAAGTCCGAAACCCAAATGAATTATGTTTACAGTTAAAAACAGAGAAAATGCAAAAGTCTTCACACTTGATGAGCTGGAAGCATTTTTTTTTTTTTTAAATCAAAAAAGTAGTTGATTATATTTTCTTTATCATCAGTTTCAGTGTTCACAAAATAGATGAAGCCACTTCTTTAAAAACTCCTGAGAACATGATACATAGTTTAAAAGTAAAACATCATGTATTGTGACACCAGAGTCTTGCAGCACTTTTACTTCCTCATAAGAAACCGATGACACAGTCATACAAGCAGTATTTGGATTATTACAAAGAATTAAAGTCTTTCACAACTCCTGGTTGACTATATGTTGTTGTTGTTGTTGTTTTTATTATAATGTCAATTTAGCAGAGAACAGTAGAAGTTGTGAGGTAAATATTCATCTGTTGTTATTAAAACACAACTTATAATATATCCAACATAATAAATATTTACAGTTCACTTCCAGCAGTAAATGATGCCTCAGTATAACACAGTGTGTTTGGCTAAAACGCATATTGAGTAAAAACGTGCAGTGGAAACAGCCAGACTTCTCTCAGCAAGTAAAGCTTTGATTTGGAAACCTACAACCGGAAGTGACCCTATTGACCACGTGCTAATTGACGGTGTTTCAGCCTCAATAAGAGCCCGGTGTTACCATCAGCTGAGACACGCAGACTCAGTCCGGAGGCGTTCAGTCAACATTTCAGCTGGACTGAGTTCGACTGTCAAACGTCTTAACATATAAAACATTTCAATTGTTGCCTAAGAACTTTTAACTCCTGACAATCTCACAGTTTAAATCTGTATTTGCTCCAAAATTGCCTCAGACGTTAAGATGCCTTTTATCGAGCACGTATCGGACTCGGATTTAGAGCGTTTGGCGCTGGAGCGGGTCGTCCCGGCGCTGCTGGCGCACGGTTTCTGCCATGTAGACGGTCTTCTCGGGGAGTTGGCCGGGGACGCCGTGCTGGACCAGGTGAAGGAGATGCACCGGTCCGGAGCGCTGCAGGACGGCCGGCTAGCCGGCTCCGTCCCTGGCATCCGCCGGAGGAGCATCCGCGGGGACCAGATCGCCTGGGTGAGCGGGACGGAGCGCGGCTGCGAGGCGATCAGCTTCCTGCTCAACCTGATCGATAAACTGATCTCCGTGTGCTCCAGCCGGCTGGGTAACAAGGCGATCCGGGAGAGGTCGAAGGTAAGAGTCCGCCTGGTTCAAGCTCAAGTCTGGAAATCGAAATATTAATGAAATTATAAAAGAAGCAAAGAAGAAACAAAGTTAACAAAACACACGCGCATTCATCGTGCGTAAAACTGTGCGTAAATGTGTTTTGTAAACTTTGTTTCTCCGTTTATTTTATAATTATTGTTATATACAAAGTGTATAATCTGAATATTCACTCACACTGTAAACATCTGTTCATGGGGTGCGAGAGTAGAAAAGTTTGAATTTATCATTTTATTCGTTTTTTTTACTACAGATAATCTAAATTAGACACGATCTCTTCTTGGTGGCTTAAAGTTTATTTGTTTACATAAGACAATGAAATGATAACTTCTTACAGCTGAAACAAACAGATGACATCAGAGGAAAAACAATAAATAATCACAGAAATCTCAAAGCAACAATATTCAAGGAAACATTCAAAGACAAACATAAAATTATCAAATATCATAAAAGTTGTGCAACTTCATGGCTTCCAGCATGAATCTAGACTTTACATAGTTTAAGGTGACGTGTTCGTAGAGACACATAGAGGGAATTTGATGCTAAAAAGGATTTTGGCCTCCATCACTTCCAGTATGAACAGGAAGAATGATTACAGCCAGGAAAACCTCTTTCACTGTTCATACGGACACCTGACTGTTGTTTTAAGACAGACTTGAACTCGTCCTTTTAATGTTTGTCTTTTAACAGCTTGTTTCATCATCACAGATCATTAAAACTTACTCAGAACCTCCTCAAACTCTTAAAGGCCCCAAACATAAACATAATTATGTACAAAAACCCCCCAAACTCCAGCCTTAGTAACAGTTTTAGTCACAAAACCACATTGTCCATCAATACTTTTCTTCATTTGGGTTTTGAAATATTTTCACATGACCGAGGCGTCATTGGAGAGTCCCTACATGTTTGTCTTTCCTCTATAATGTGTCGGCCCTCTGGCGGCGTTCCAGCGACCCCCCCTCTGGGCCTGGAGCCAAGGCTTCAGAAACCAGAGCACGCTCCAGGAAGGACAGGAAGTTTACTGGACCGGTTCAGGTCCTCTGGGTGCCCCGTGCTGCTGCTGCTGCTGCTGCTGCTGCTGCTACGTGTCTATTAATCAACCAGACAGACGTGTTTTTTGGCGTGTTGATCAGGGGTTGAATAACGAGAAAGTACATCCGGGTATTTCCTGTAAACGCTCGCTAAAATCTGCCTCCTTTTTTCCCGGGAAAAAACCCCGCCAGAATTAAACCGAGATGTTTAAAATGTCTGCACCTGTGTGTCTGCATCCTGAAGAATATTTGATCTACTGAAACAAAGATGTCTTCTCGTTTGTGAAGCGCCGCGTTTTTGGAATTTTTGACTAAAACGATTAATCGATCGTCAAAATTGTTGCAGGTTAATTTTCTGTGAGTCGAGTTATCGTTGCAGCTCTTGTTTTTTCCTACTCTTGTTGCTACAGTGACGACTTCATGTGTCACCGTGTAGCAAAATATCTTTCAGACTACAAAGAAAAACAACATCAGACACGCAGGCCTCCATCGCCACATCGGAGAGCAGAGCCGCGTTTAACCGGCGAAGTAGCGAACGTGACGATTTGATGTTTTAGTCAAATATAGAGCTGCAACGATTAGTTGATGAATCAGTTAGTTGATCAACAGACAATTAATCTGCAACTGTTTTCATAATCGATTAATCGTTGCAGCCATTTTTCACGCGAAAATTCCCCAAAAGTCTGTCGTGTCTCTCGTTCTCTCCTGCGTCTCCGATTTTCTGTTTTTCTCTGTTTTCTGTCACCATAAACGATTAATCAAGTTAATGAAGTAAATAACGTGTAGTTTAATCGATAAGCCCTCGTCAAATATACATTTTTAATGAGGTTTTTGTTTTGGTCCTACTTGTTAAAGAATAGAGAACAAAATGCAGTAATTGATGTTCTTCAGTTGTTTTGTCTGAGTCCAAAGATATTAATCTCACTGTCATATATAATAAAGAAAAACAGCTGGAAACCTTCCAATTAATCGGTTAGTTGTTTTGTCTATAAAATGTCAGAAAAATGGGGAAAAAAGTCGATCAGTGTTTCCCAAGATGACGTCCTCACATGTCTTGTTTTGTCTCGACCAACAGATGTTCAGTTTACTGTCAGAGACTAAAAAAAACAGAAAATATTCACATTGAAGAAGCTGAATCAGAGAATGACTCCAAACGAAACCTACTTTTGGCAACAGTAACACTGAGAACATATGATGAAACACACACACACACACACACACACACACACACACACACACACACACACACACACACACACACACACACAAACAAACACACACACACCTGTTGTTGGTGTGTAAGTGCTCATGAAGGCACGCAGACGTACAAGTGGACATTCTCACGTACACACTCAGCCACTTATTCAATTATTCACTCCCTCACTCCTCCTCGAACACACACACACGTACACACAGCCACTGATTTACAGTGTCTCTGCTTCCCACACACACACACACACACACACACACACACACACACACATACATTCCCTGCATGTCCGCCCCGTCTTCACGTGCTGCAGTATACAGTAAGCCCTTATCACATGTGTCTGCCTGTGTGTGTGTTATCAGATGAAACTTCTTAAGAAAACAGGTCAACCCAGCTACAATGGGACACACACACACACACACACACACACACACACACACACACACACATATCTGGAGACGCTGCAGGAAAATAAACATTATAAAGATCAGCAGGATAAGAAGCTTTTGTTTTGAAAGTTTTTTTTGTTTCATATGTTTTCATAAACTTGAGCAACATAATGACCTCATCATGAATATTATCAAATATTTATGTTGATATCCGCCTTAAAGGATGAGGCAACATTTATACTATATTTACAATTTTTAGTACAAAGTCCAGATGTTGTGATCCGTAACACAACAAGCTAGTGAAGCTGTAAACAAAGCTACGTTCCTGCACATGCTCAGTAGTGTCTTCCTTAAACAGAACTACTCTCCAGAGACTGAAAACGTGATGCTGTTATTAGTCTTTGTAGCGTTTTCTAAACAAACTAATGTGACCAAACTCTTCATGATGAAGGAACATGTCACCCAGTGCAGCGGTGAGACTCACTGACGGGTTTTTAATAAGATATGTCAGGCTTTTATACACATCAGTTTATTGTTGGAAACATGAGATTTGTTGACAAGAAGGAAAACATAGAAAATCTGCAGCATCACCTCAGTTTTAGTCGCGATGCTTCGCTCGCTGTCTCAGGTGGATGAGACCAGACGAGTCCTGGCTGTTGTAGTGGATCCAGACCGCAGCCTCACGCTCCACACGTAGCTCTGTCATTAAACAGTCAGCAAGCTGGAACGCTGCCAAACAACTGAACAGACCTCCTCACACTCCCACAATCCCTCTCTCCCTCCCTCCCTCCTCTTCTCTATTAGAAAGATAAGATAACGCCGAATTCAAAACAGCTCTCAGAGGCGTTCTGTTTTGAATCCTTTCTTTTCTTTTTTTTCCCCTCTGTAGTGTATTTCATTTCCTCCCCGTCCAGCCCTCCAGTGTTTCTCCACGTATTTTCAGCTCCATGATGATGATGTGTGTGTGTGTGTGTGTACGTGCCTCAGCGACGGCGTGTAAACAAACTTGCGTGATTTCCCCGCTTCCCCTCAGTTCAGGCCTCCTGCAGTTTTTGGTTGCAGGTCAGCTTCTCTTTATCAGCAAGGAGACCCGACGCTACCTTCATCTCTGTTGCACGCACGGTGACGAGGTGCTTGACTTCCTCCCTGACCCTCCTCCTCACCATTAAGGGCAAGAAAAAGCAAAGGTTGCACGTGATACGTGTGAAAACAGGTGTTGAATGCTGCAGTCAATGAAGGCGGTAGTGTTTTGTTGATGTTGCGTTCAGGGACCCGTCTGCTTTGATGAGGGTTAATCGACACTGTGACCTTCCTGTACTACGTGTGTCGATAATCATAAAGAAAAGGAAGTGGACGGGATGTGAGATATTTGTATGGAGCGTGCAGCGGGTGTAGAGCTCCTCGCACGCTTTCTTGTTTCACGAGAAGAGTCGCTGCAGGTTTCACGATGACAGCTCTGAGAAGAGGAGACGACGCCGCTGACATCAGTGAAGTCATAAACCTGTTGTCGCTGAGTCATTGTCACAATACTGTGCGCCTGATTGACATCAGGTGGCCACATTGACGTCAGAGTGATGTAAAAGAAGCTTCAGTTTGTTGTAGATCAGTGTTGTCGTTTTTATTTTACATTTTCTTCATCGTTTCATTTACAATAAAAAACATATTTTCTAACAAGGGTTAATCTTCTCTGATGCTCTTTGATCGTAGCTCTACAAAAAAGTGAACACAATTTATAATATATTGTAGTTAATTTATCAAATAGGACATCACTCGTATAAAAAGTTAAGTTAAAACAAAATGCCGCTGTATTTACACTCATCGAGCACTTTATTAGGAACACCTGTGCAGTCTAATGTAATGCCATAAATGCCATAAATTCTACTTTTACGAAACTTCTACATTTTCAGTTTTTGTTGACGTTGTCAGAAATGTCGTCGTGGGTATATTCTAATATTTTGTTCCATTCATGTATGTTAATGGAGTGGACAAAATATTAGGAACACCATGCAATTGCTCTTTATTATCCCAATTTATCCCAAAATCTAAAAAGAAATAATAATAATAATAAATTAAATAAAGAAAAAATGATAAGTAAAGAAAAACACATATTAACTTAAAGCTTTACTGGTCTGTGTTTTTTTTTTTTTTTTACATATTTTACAGTCGAAATTCTTCTGTAAATAATGCAGAAACCACAAATACGCTGAAAGTAATGACCTTTACATGTTTATCTGAACAGCTGTAAATGTTATGATCATATTAAAAAAAGTTAATGTTGATATTATTCATGTTTAACTTTTATACAAAGAGCTTTTGCACCTTTTAATTGATCTTTATTCAACGTTTTAACTCACAACCTTTTTTAATTTGACACTTCTGGTGTGGTGAACTCTGTCAGCAAAAAGTTTATTTAAAAACTCACAATTTGACATATTTTACAGTCGACATTCCTCTGTAAAATTAGTCGAAATTTAGATCAATTAAAAGGCGCAAAAGCTCTTTGTATAAAAGTGAAGCATGAACAACATCAACATTAATCTTTTTAATATGATCATAACATTTACAGCAACATGTAAAGGTCATTACTTTCAGCATATTTGTGGTTTTGCATTATTTTGGTTGATTTTTATTCAACACAACCCTTGAATTTTGACGCTTCTGAAGGTTAAAAACAACATTTTCCACCGTTCTGATATTTTTGGCCCAAATGACTCATGGAGTAATCGAGGAAATCATCAACAGATGAATCGATAATGAAAATAAAGGTTAATTGCAGCCCTGAAACGTGTTCAGTAATGTGTCTGCCAGTGAAATGAACAATAGTAACCTCACAGGGGTCGTTTGTGTGTGTGTGTATGTTAGCAACGGAGGGGATCAGCTGTTTGTTGCCGGCTGCTCTTTGTTTTTCCTGGAAGGAAATCCACAGTTTGTTGACTTTGTTGACTTTGACACAGAGTCTCATGTCTGATAATCGTCTGCTGCTCTGAGCTTATCAGCCGCTTCCTGCTCGGGTCAAAAGGTCGCAGCAGCGCCGCAGGGGAGGGGGCGCGGGGAACACCCCCCCACCTACCCCCACCCCACCCGTCGTCCTGTTTTGGAAAACGTCTCCATCATTCCCAAAGACAGAAATGAATACTCCTTATGATTTATTTTGTTGTTTTAACCTCACGTCTGCGTTAAAATGACGTTCTGTCTTTATTTTCATGCCAGCGCTCGTTATGATTATTAATGGGATGAAGTTTCAGGAAAAATAAGACTTTAGATTTTTAAACTTAACTTTGTTGGCACATTTTTTCTCCTGTTTTTTTTTTTTTTTTTTTTGGATGTCTGAATTTTTTAATACATTTACAAGAAGTCATTTGTTAATATTTAGAAAAATACAGCCTCGTTTTTTGGATTGTTTTGAACATCACAAAACTGGTAAAAAAAAAAAAAATTATGTTTAAAAAAAATAATAATTAAAAAATCCAGAAAATTATCATTTAAAAAAACTAAAACTAGTGCAGTGCCTGTTGGGAACCTAGAGAGAGTTGTGCCCAGAATATCTGGAGACTACAAGCGGATGAACTGTCGCGTCCGTTCAACATGTGCCTGTTTCCGCTTGTTGAATCCATACGCAGAAGAAGCAACGTTGTTTATTAGGTGTTTTTATATATTTCTGAACGTCTTGAACGTACATGCCGAGGTTCATTCACAGTAACGTCACACAGTGCAACAGTAAAGCTTGAGCCTTTTTCATTTAATTATCACTACAGATGAAATCCCTCCTCTGACCACAATGTGAGCTGCAACGGCAGAGTGATCAGTAATTTGATCAGCCGCATAAAAATATTGATGAGTGCAGCTTTTAAACCGACCGCTGAGCGACTCTGCAGAGACATTAAGGCTTCGGCTGCTCTTATCACTGCTGAAACCACAAGTTTGGTTGAAACTGTTTCCTCCCAGTACTGACTGGCTGCACGTACACCCAACCCTTCCACACACACACACCCAACCCTTCCACACACACACACACACGCACACACACACACAAACAGGCACACAAACATGAACACACTTCATGCAATTTGTGTACGTGCGACTGAAGCCGTAGGCACAAAACCACAAAAAACACCCCAATGTGCACAAGAAATATTAGCCAATAAACACACACACACACACACACACACACACACACACACACACACACACACACACACACACACACACACACACACGCAGACATGCGGAGGAAGTTTCTGTCATCACATCTGTCAACATGACTGATTTTTACATCTGTTTTTATCTTGACGACTTTTGGAGGTTTTACAAGAAAATTGTGTCACAGTCACATCATGGTCACAACATTTTCTTCTTCTTTCACACTAAATGACGCACATTATTATTATTATTATTATTATTATTATTATTATTATTATTATTATTATTATTATGTTCTGCAGCACATTGAAACAGAGGGTCTAGGTAGCATTGTGAGTGTTCGATATGAGTTGAGCTGCAACGATTAGTCAATTAATTGATTAGTTGCCAACTATTAAATGAATCGCCGACTATTTTGGTAATCAGTTAATCATTTTTAAAGAAAAAAATGTCCAAATTTTTTGATTCCAGCTTCTTCAATATACATATTTTCTGCTTTATTTAGTCTGTTTGAGGAAACAGTGATCAACATTTTATGGACCAAACAACTAATTGATTCATTGAGAAAATAATCAACAGATTAATGGATAATGAAAATGATAATTAGTTGTAGCCTTAAATATGAGTGTCAATACAATACCTGAGTTTTTTTTTTTTTTTAAATATCTTACTTTGAGAAATATGAACATGTTTTTTTCTATAAATTCCTTTTTCATTTAACAAAATAAAAGCCAAAGTTCTTACATGTTAAATGTGTCTAAATCCAGAAAATAAAGCAGCAGAATTTAACACAGATTTAAATGAGAAATTATGGGATCAATAATTAATAAAAATAAATAAAATATAAATAAACATTTGATGCCAGTTGCTACAGACCAGAGCTCCAACTAGTGATTATTTTCCTGATTAATTGATTAATTGTTTGATCTGTAAAACGTCAAAGAAAATGTTGATCAGTTTCCAGATATGTGTGATATGTTTATGTAAATAAGCTGTGTTAGTGTTACAGTATATTGATGACGTGTTTCTCTGTGTGTTCTTGTGTCTGTAGGCCATGGTGGCGTGTTACCCGGGAAACGGGGCCGGTTACGTCAAACACGTGGACAACCCGAACTCCGACGGACGCTGCATCACCTGCATCTACTACCTCAACAAGAACTGGAACGCTAAGGTGCGTTCAGGGTCCTCTGCTCAGAAACAGACTTCTCTGTTTTGATATCTATCAATTTAATAAAAAAAATACAAATCAGAGAGAGAGATCAAAGTGACCCGTAATTATTGATCAGATTATGAGACTTCCTGCCTGACGAGGAAATAATAACGTTTATGATATTGATCTCTTTGTGATGATATATGCAGATATGAAAAGTTTGACTCGTCGTGACTTGATAATATCAGGACTGATTCGATTTTGTTAAACATTCAATTAACTCGTGAAGTCTTTGATTAGTCAGTCGGCAGAACACTACTCAGCAACTGTTTTGATAATCAAATAATCGTTACAGACACTTTTTAAGCAAACATAATAATAAATATTATTATAAATAAACTAAATATTTTGGGGTTTTGGATTGTTGATATTTGAAGATGTGAACTTGAATTATAACGAGCATTTTTCACTGTTTTCTGACATTTTATAGACCAAACTGTTAATCAATTAATCAAGTAAATAATCAGCATATTAACTGTTAATGAAAATTATCGTTAGTCTTGAGAAAATGACAACAGGAAGTCAAGATCTCAAGGGAACCAGATTAAAGCGAGAGTACAAGAGTAACAGTAAAAAAGCCTCTGATGTCACAAACAGCTGATTGCGTTTCTCTCGCCGTTTCAGGAGCACGGCGGCATCCTCAGGATCTTTCCAGAAGGGAAATCCTACGTCGCCGACATCAAGCCGCTGTTCGACAGGCTGCTCTTCTTCTGGTCCGACCGCAGGAACCCGCACGAGGTGCAGCCCTCCTACTCCACCAGGTAACCAATCAATCAATCAATTAACGAATGATTCAGTGACACTGACGACATATCTGATGTCTGTCTCATTTTTTTTTAATCTTTCATGAGGATTTATTGATTTGATAGATAACACACACATTAACTTTTCAAAAGTTCTTCAGCGTATTTTCTTTGTATTGAACGACATAATTCATGTTGACCTGAATATAAAAGACAGAATCAATACTGAAACTTATAAACTGAACCAGGACGTCTTATTTTATCAGTTTGTCTCAGTTTTGCAGCAAAGATCTGAAATCTGTTGCTAAATATTTTAGTAAATGATGCAACATTTACATCTGGGAAACAAAATACTGAATTAAAGCAGAACAATAAAAAAAAAAACAACTGTATTTTAAATCAAAATCTTCATATGCTGCCAAAAATCAAATCACAAACTGACTGAAAACTATCAAATCTTTAGTATAGATTTATGATCAAATAAATATCAAACTGGGCTTTAAAGCACAGAAACACCTGAAATAAACAGTTTAATTATGCTGCTATTTTTTTAAAACTATTTATCTCCTTCATACAGAAGTAAATTAAAATGTTTTCATTCAGAGCTGATGGTTTTCAGCTGCAGATCTCTGCTGCCACCTGCTGGTGAGAATGAGGAAATGTTCTCCAGAGAAAAACAGACTTTATGTTTCTATTGTTCCGACATGTTGAAGAGCTGAAGTTTCCAGAATAAACAACATCAGATATAAAACCTTTTACATGTAGTTATATAAAAACAACTAAACTGAACTTCAAATGAAAACATTGTAAATATTAATATCCGGATCTGTCTGTGTTTTCAGGTACGCCATCACAGTTTGGTATTTTGACTCTGAGGAGAGAGCCGAGGCCAAGAGACGCTTCAGAGACCGGACAGGTAAACACACACACACACAGTTATAATCGTTTATTTGGATCCTCTTAGTTGTCACCTTCTCAACAGCTAATGTGAAAAAACACACTCAGTTTAATCAACAATATTGGAATTTATTTCAGCCTGTAAGTAATTACAATCTGCCAAAAAACAACAAAGCAGTCCGATATTAAACTGTGACAGCAGCAGTTCTTCAGACTAATTTGATGTCAGAAAGTAACGGACACAGTTTTAGATCCTCCTACGATACTAAGACACTGTTGAGTGGAGCTGCAAAGATAAGTTAATTAATTAATTAATCATCAGATATTCTGATAATCGAATAATCGTCTTAGTCACTTGAAGAAAAAAATCCAAATATTAGTTTCTCAATATGAAGATTTGATGCTTTTCTTACATGATATTAAACTGAATATCTTGAGGTTTTGGACGTTATCTTTAATAGAGAAAATGATGAATATCATCAGATTAATCAATAATGAAAATAACTGTTATTGCAGCTCTAGTCTTGATAATTTGACACAAGGAGGTAACGAGATAAATGAGGCAAAACTAAAATAAATAAGATAAAACTTTATTGATCTCAGAGGGGGAAACCCAAGAGATATATAAAGAACTGCTTTAAAATTGGCACATTGGCTTAAAAACTGAGATTGAAAAATTAAAACTTAATTTCATACTGTAAAAAATAATATTAGCTTATGTAAATACATCAGGAAGCAAAAAATGTAATCACAGTAAAATTCAAATAAACTAACATACAACTGAATAAATGTAAAATGAGTTAATGTTTTATATTAATGTTCTTTTCTAATTATACTGATATTATTCCACATTCCTGTGACTTTTACTGAAAGTATTTTTACTTTCTAGTGTTTATTATAATACAGTATTTGCATTAGTGCATGACTGATCTGAGATAGTTTTTATCTGTATTTTCACCGTGATGTCTGTCGTGTTGCAGCTTCCTCTCGGCAGGGCAGCAGCACCAGCTGAACGTGAAGAAACATCGCCGCCTGGTGTTTAACTGCAGGAGAAGACGGCAGGAATCCCTTCTGACTCTCTCTCCTCTGTGTGTGTCAGCTGAAAGAAAAGACAAAAAGAAGAAGTGTCACTCTGTCCTGGACTCCGGAGGATTCGAGGGAATTTTCAAACTTTCATCTGATGAACTGATGTTCCCTCATCGCTCCGGCGTCCAGGCTGGAGAAGACAACCTGCCTGCACTGCTGCGAGCTCTGCTGCTGCAACCTGACAAATGATGAGTTCAGGTGACCGGCAGCTGCTCTGGACTCTTTCTGCTTTACTTGTGCAATACTCTCTCTCTCTCTCTCTCTCTATGATTTCTGCTGAAAGCCCTCCTGAGACGGAGGAAACGGCGGACTGCACCTTTTTAATGCTTCGCCTTCAGCTCACTTCAAAACAAGAGACAGAGAGACAATGTTTACAGACGGAGAGAAATTAAGAGACATGATGATTTCTAACCAGAGTGTGAGAGAAAACTTTCATATCGTAACATTTTTCTCTGCACATGTTTGTGTTTTTAATCATCGAGGAGCATCAGAGAAACGTTTACTAGTAAGTGAAGTCTACATATTCAACAAATAAAGGCTGCAAAACTTAACGAAAAAGAAGAATTATGCTCTTAAATCTTAACCTGAGAAAGCAGGAAAGAGAGGAGGAGGCAAATATGTTTTAGGAAAATGTCTAGTGGTTTAAATAATAACAGTAATAATAATAATAAGACGTGGAGTCATTTCAAAAGTTGCCACAAACTTCACAAAATGCTGTAAAACTTTATTATTTTACAAGTCCTTTCATTTTTTATAGTAATTTGCTGGAACTTGCGTAATTTCCAGGTATTTAACGCTTAAATTTCAGAGTATTTTACAGAGAGTGTGGTGCAGTTTGGTACAAATTATAAGAAAAATGTAAAAAAAAAAACTGTTTATTTTTGGGTTCATATGAAGTTGTTATAATAAATTAGATTCTCAACTGAAAAAAACATATTTTTCAGTGTGTAGTTTTGTGTGTCAATTAACATTTTCTATGTAACACTTTATTTTATGAGTCGTTTACTTTCCTAATTTCTAAAACATCTTTTAAAGGGTTATGTGATTTGGTAGTATTGAGGAAATGCACTTAAGAAAGAATCTAATATAATAATCTAATAATACATAATAATATATGTAGTTTGATACATCAAACTACACATAGAAAACTCCGAAAACAACATACAAACCCAAAAATATTCAGCTGCTTTCACCAACTTTTCAGTTTGTACCACATTACACCCAACGTGTAAAACGTCCTAAATTAAATTGTTAAATACCTGCAAATTACACAGAAAATATCCATTAAATTAGTATAAAATGAAAGGAGTTGTAAGATAAAATGTCAATTCTTGATCTTGGGAACAGCAGTTTGAACACCAGCTTTTTTTGTCAGAGCTTTCAACCACATCTCACTCAAATCACTCCATTTACTGAAGAAGACAGTGGTAGAGCTGCAACTAATCATTATTTTCATTATCAATTAATTCGCTGATTATTTTCTCAATTAATGGATTAATCATTTTATCTATAAAATGTCCTAAAGATACTCTGCTTATTATCTCGTATGACACAGAAAAGTATCAAATCTTCATATTTGAGAAGCTGAAACCAGCTTTAAAAAACAACTTAGATTATCAAATATTGTTGTTGACTCATTTCCTGTTGATCGATGCATTGTTGAAGCTCTAGACGATGGTTGAAAGCTCCAGAAAAAGCTGCCTGGTGAACCTTTGAATTTCACAACATGTCAAAAATATAAAAAAGATTCACATAAAATAAAAGAAATCAAGTTGATGTTCGATGTGTTTCACTCTGTTTCTGCTTTACATCATACATGTAAAAATAAAAACTTGATTGTTTACAAATTGTTTTGAATCATTAATTTGAACAACAGAATTTCACAAACCAGTAAAACAACATGAGCAGATTATTATGGTCTGGATATTCAACCCCTGATGTTTTTTTGGTATCAACTAATTTGGTGTTAATAATCTTGTTTATTTTATACTTATATCAGATAGTTCCTGATATGAATCTACATTTTTTATTACAGTTGTTTACTGTGTATTACATTTTGTGTAAACAAAATAAAGGTTTTGTAGCAAAACATGTTTAAATTCCTTATCGAAAAAGAAAAACAGTTTTGAAATTGATACTAAAACTCATATTGAAAAATAATAATAATAATAATTTTCTAGTAAGATTCTTAAAGTTTGTAAAGTTCTGAAACAGATTTTAGTTAATCAAGTTTGTAAGAATATTTCCAGGAATGTACTTTAAAATAACTTTTCAGTTTAAAGGAAATATTTAGTCATTTATTACTGGAAAATATATTTAAAATATGGATCTTTGCACACGACATCCACCCTTTGAAGACTCTGAGGCGATAAGAAACTTTATACTTAATATATTTTGACAAATTTCACTTTTTTTTTTTGCATGTTCAGCTGACTAAAAGTCTCTGTAATTGTTGTTAACAATAACTCAATTTGAAGTTTACCAACTGAACAGTATTTTACCTGTAATTAGAAGCAAATTACATAGTAATTTCAGACCTGTAAAATGCAGCATTATCAAACACGATAGAGTCTAATAATCACACATCATTCCACTGAAATTTGATATTGAAGTATTGAATTATTGCCCAACTATATCTACTGTTTTATCAGAAAGATAATATTTCTCCTATAAAACCTATAAAAAAGGTTCAAACTGAATCTTTTTAAACAAATAGTTCTACTTTCAGGACTTTTAAGAAGATCAATAATCTGTGAAATCTAAGAACAGTTGTTGAGCAGAACGACTTTGTTACCGGATCATTTTGGAGAAACATCTTCACACTTTCTCTCTGCAAAGCGAGTTTTGCTCCCGAATCTTAAAAAATTAAAAAAAGATGGATCTTGTGCATCTGATTTATCATCTTGTGCACACAACAAACGTCCTCACAAGACTCTGGGTTGATAGGAAACTACATCCTGAGGACATTTTGACAAATTTTTTGCATGTTCAGCCAACTTAAAGTCTCTCTTAGTGTTGCTAGAACTTAATTGCAATTACTCAGTTTGAAGTGTACAAAGTGAACACAGTGTTTACCGAATTTTACCTACAATTACTATCAAATTACAGAGTTGTTTCCAAGACACTTTCTGGGAAATTAGGAAATATTAGACCTGTAAAATGCAGCATTATCAAATAATCACGATGTGGAATTAGCAGGAGCTCCTGTAACTGCAGCCAATGGAGTTAAAATAAAAGGTCAAATTGCATCTCTTTTAAAGGAACAGTCCGACTTTTCAGAACTTTCAACAAGATCTAAAAACAGTCTCTGTGTTTTGGAAAGTCTGATTGTTTTGCAGCTTTCAGCCTTTGCAGTGCGACTTTGTGACCGGATCATTTTGGAGAAACATCTTCACTCTTTCCTGTCTGCTGTGAGTTAAAATGGCGGCGGGCGTTCGCTGCGCTCCGTCCTCCACCGAACGAGAAGGACAAAGAGGAAGACAGATTCCACTGACGCAGCAGATTTGATGACGGCGTGTGAAGCGGCTGTCATGGAGACTGTCTGTGTGTGTGTGTGTGTGTGTGTGTGTGTGTGTGTGTGTGTGATGAATAATTGATGCTCCGTTCAAACAGCTCTTCAGAGACGTTATTGAGCTGGAGTCACCGTCCTGAAAGAATAACGCTCGCTGCCAAGTTACACCGCCTTTTTTAAAACTGATGTGTCATCTTCACTGCAGCCCGACTGGGACGACCTGAGATGGTGTTAAATACAACGTGTCGGTGTAACTGCACTGTGAGCTGCGTGTGAAGAGACACATTTCACCCAAAAACAGATTCTTGTACATCTCTGAATGCTCTGTAAACATATTTATAGATGTGTTAAACACAACTTCTGTTTTAAGAATGAACTTTGTAAATGTTGTGTGCATAAATCCTGATAATTGTGATATTTTTCTGTAATCAAAGTCATGAAAAAAGTAACCTAGTAGTTCAATTATATAGTTTATCAGCTTCGTGGTGAAGTTTAAAGCATCTCCAGCTCATGATGGAGATGAAACAAACTACATACTTGTGCTTGTGTTCAACCGAAAGGTGGATTTTTTTCTTTAAAATATGTTTTAAAGGAGTAGCATCAATATTTTAGGGAAATATTTGCTTCCTTTCCGTTAGATGTCTGTGTGTTCAGTACAGATTGTTAGCCTAGCTATAGGGATGTGCCCGAAATACAAATACGTTATTCGGCAAAGTAATAAATAAAAACCCAAATAGTGGGTTTCATATGAATATTTGTTTCATACAAATATTTTTAAAATTATTTGTTTACGGGAAGAAAAAAAAAGAAAAAGGTTGGTTATAGTCGCTATCTCAGTGTCTCTCCTCTGCTCCGCTGTGACGTCTATCAGCAGGTCTCAACGAGGGGAGTCACATCCACCTGCTACATGACGCACATTCCCTAATTTGGACATCACTCCTGGAGCAACTGACACTTTAATTTTCTGAAATTAAAAGCGTAATAAAAACAAAAAACAGTATTTTTAGGCCTCTTTCCACTTTTATTCGAATACAAATAATTTTGCTGCCTCAACAGATACAGATACAAATACAAATACTGGGCTCTCTGCACATCCCTACTAGCTTAGCATGAAGAAACAGCTTTCCTGGCTCTTTCCAAAGTTCAACCAGACAGTCATGCTGGCAGCACTGTGAGGCTGTAGCTACATGCTAACATACTGCTAACATCTGCCAATCAGTTAATTGATTAATTAAATACAGTGAGATGGATCTAAAACCTCCCAAAAAAGCTACTTAGTGGATTTTAAGATTTAAGATTATTTTGTCAAACTACTGTTCCCAAGAATTAACTTTCATGCTCAAAAAACAATCTTGTATAACAAAAATAGAAAGTATGTTTTTCATTTTCCACTTATTTTAGCATTTATACTCCTAAAAGTCTTGAAAGTGCAAATGAAAACCTGATGATTTGATTGGATAAAACAGTATTTTATAATTGCTTTGTCTCGTGTTAATCGTGGTTTACTGTAATATCAGTGTTCAGTCCTGACACATAATTTATTACCAACGGTTTTCATTTTGCATTTGCTCTTTGAGATTTTGAGACCAAAATTAGGAGTACAGCATTTTGTGTGAATTGAGACAAAAACAATTGTAAAATAATGTTGTTAAAATGAGTTAAGGAATCAATTATAATTCATATTAATATGTCCAAATGCTGTTGATGCAAAAGTAACTTTAACTTCATGTTTTCTGTTTAAAATGCTGTTGAGCTTTAGCACAAAAGGCAATTTAACTTCCCAAATGTGTGAAATTATTCATATATTTTAACAAACTTCTGACTAAACATAATATGCATAAAGCTGGTAGTCATAGAAACCAAATCCATGTAACCACAACTATAAACTGAAGTGTTGATGAAATGATTTGAACTCATCTGTTCAGCAGCAGTTCTGGCGTTGATCCTCTGGATGTCTCTATAGCTCCACTCTGATGAGAAAACGCCTCAGCAGGACGGTTTGAACCCTGAGAGGAGATAAACACATAATATTTAATATAGTTACTGATAGTATAACTTCTCTGACGTCATCTACACAAAACACTGCAAACACTGTATCCTATAGAAAGTGAATGAATGGCAGCAGAAGTTGGTCGGCACTTGAAAACCTAAATGTTGAGGTACGTCATGCTGTAAGACCAGACTCACTGCATGAAATATGACCTTTATTGGCAGAATTATTAATGAAACGAAGTAAAAAATTAACTCAGAGAAGTTCAACAAAACAACGTGAAGGAAAAAGGGAATAAATGAACAGATAAACCTGATGGAAAGTAGCACCTGCTCAGGTAAACACAGGGGGGAGCTGGACAAGAAAATACAAAAAGATTTCTAAATTACTGCCAAAGTCACATTTTATTCATGAGCACAAACACATATATGTTAATGTGATTTACTAGAGAACAGTTTAACAGTTTTTTGAGGGGAAACAGTCTAACAACATATTAATGTTCACAGCAAAACCACAACACATCTTCATAAACAACGACAGTACAGGTCAAAAACCCCGGCTGGCAAAAACGACCTATAGTTACGTTTACGCCAACTAGTGGCCGTAGTAACGAACTATGGCTTCCCAAAACCGTTACAGATCACTGTTGAACAATAATGACGACAATGCTGTGGTCAAAGTCTGGTTAAGTTTAGACACAAACCCCACTTGGTTAGGGAAAGATCATGGTCTTGGTTAAAACGATCACTTGAAAAGTTGTTTATACTTCCTTAAAGTTTTATGCAACCTTCGTCGTCATGGCAACAGTAAACACCACGACACTTAAAGAAAAGTTGGGAACGTGACACTCGCAGTTGGGAGTTGGAAGGCGGAAGCGAACGGTGGTCTCCTGCAGTAAAGTCTACTATCTATCCACAAGGCAAAAATCATCCTATCATCACCTCATACTGACGTCATCTGAACGGCGTCACTTCACCACGTCGACACAAACTCCACTCAACCCTACTTCTGACTAAATTATTTAATTATAACTGGTGATGAGTCAAAACATGATCAAATGTCTTACACCATTTGTGCGGAACTTGCACAATTTTCGCTAAAACTACATCTGAACTTTCAAGCCAGACTAAACAAACAAACAAAACAAACAATCTCCTAGGAAACAGACGACCGGTAGAGAACCTGAAGCCAAAGGGGAAGCTGCGGTTTCCTGCACCGAGCAGACATCCCTTTATTTTAACCTCAGACGTAAAAAAAAAAAAAAAAAAAAAAGTAGAAGTTTCAAATGTTCCACGGAATGTGTTGTAAGTGACAGTCAAAGAAAGGTCACTGTTTTGTGCAAAGTCATATAACATCAGCATGTAGCTGGTAGACGTCCTGGTGGAAGATGATGCATGGGTGTTGATATAAAAAGAAAAGCCGAGAGAGACTGGGGGTCTCTTTTTGGGTCATCACTTGAGGTCCTTTTGCCTTTTTGCATCTTTAACTTTTTACTCAAGTTTTTGTACTTTACTTTTTGCATTACTCTTTTTTGAAAAAACAAATAATTATACACTCCAACCAAAGTTCCTGACTTGTGCCCATCTCTGAGGATTTCCCGTATCTCCTCCTGGGATATGGCTGACATGAGATTTAAATTTATTTAAATTACAAATTTATAATGAAATTTTCTAAAGGATAAACTTACAATGTTTATTAATTAACAGATTTGGAAAAGGTTTAGATTTCATGATTGAGATCAACCTGCTGTACATGTGATAGAGGTACAGTACAGAATGAGGTTGAAAGGTTTATTATAGGAGTTTAATTGGCTAAACTGTTAGTACCAGGGGCATCGAAGCCGCCCTATAAAACCGGGCCCTCGACCGTCAGAGTGGGCCTCCTCCAGTGATGACCTGTTAGAAGGCCATCTTTGAGTACTTTCAGACCTCCAACACCTATTTGCACCAATACATTTCATTGTGACCCAACTGTCAGGCATTTCTGACTAAATAGGCCCATTTAGAGCAGTTCAATGACAGCTGGTGATCATAGAGGCCAGGCTGAATCTGACTAGGATGGTCTCACGTGTAGATTTTGAGAACCCGTCCGATACCTTGGTCAGCCGTCTGCCCGTGCCTTATCCACATCGGTCAGCGTGGTCTCCAGAGTAAAACGTTGGCACTGTACGTTTCTGCAAACCACAGAAATGTTGAATATCTACGTTTCAACACGTGAAATACATAGCATATTAACACTTCAACAAAACGTATCATCTCAACATTTCTAAAGTGACGTAGTTCACATGTGATTGATATGAGTTGATCTTTCCTGTATAGGAGGAGGGGCAGGTGGACGGTTAGTAAGTTTCTTGGCAGCAAATTAGAAATCAGCAGAGAACAAGGTTCGAGACCACCTCGGAACCAAAACCAATGTCTGTTTCCCGTTTCAACCAACAAAAGCGGGTGTTTTTAGCAAGACGTCAGGACATTTGCAGCCGTTTTTCTGGCGAGAAAACCGGCTTTTTTTTAGTGAGACATTGGTTTTTATTTTATTTTTTATTTTTATTTTAACCCAAATGGTGATCTTTCCTCTAACCCTAACCCAGTGGTCTTTGTACCTAAACCTAACCAGACCTTAACCACAGCATTGTCACACCATAAAACATCATTATTCAACGGGTAGAAATGTTAATATGATACCTATTACATGTGTTGAAACGTATATATTCAACGTTTCTGTGGTTTGTAGAGACGTTCAATGCTGACGTTTTCTTCTGGCGACTGGGTTGCATCGGTAGGGGGTATCGGTTATCTGATGGCAGAAACCATTACAAGGTCATAATTACTACAACTGCTAGATGGCGTAAACATAACTATAAGTCATTCTTGCCGGCTATAGACCTACACTATTGTTTTTCTTGTGAGGACGGGCTGAAAACCAAGATAATTACTGCATTGTTCATGATCAAACTGCCCGCCTATCAGTTCAGTAACTATCTAGAACTATAACTGAATGACACTTGGCATCGTTGATTATTTAACGTTAAGTAAAGAAAGCTCACAAACGTGTAGCTGCTGTTTTTACTGAGACTGTTTAACTCTTGACTGACTGTAAATAATCTGTCCATCACCTGTTTCCTAGGAGTCATTTCAGTGCTGCAAATTTTTTTGACGAAACAATAATTTAATGACTAATAACAGCAAAGAACAACAAGCTAACGCTAATTAAGATAATTATCATTTCCACATCCAGCAGTTTCTGTCCACCTGGTGAATGTAAGTCCAATATTCACTCTCTTTTAGCTCTGTTTTTGTTCTCTACCAACTCCTGAGGGAAATATCTGGCTCTTTAGCTGCTAAATGCTCCACTATGTTCACCAGCTAGTCTACAGCTACTCAAATAGTTACTTAAAATGCATTGGGCGCCAGACAGGAGAATAACGAACCCTGTTGCTTGGTAAAGGAAAAAAAATATATATATATATACACACACACAAGTAACTTGGCAGGAAAATCCCAGTTAGCCTGCTACCCTAGCTACACAAATATACTACACCGGGAAAAAACACCATTTACCCAAAGCATCTTCATCAACAAATGTATTGAAACTAGTCTGTCTCAGTTAATGTTACCCAGTGGCATATGTTAAACCAAACTATATACAGATCTTATATCCATATATCACATTCCCATCACATATTTCACCTTCACAATCACCTTCAAATTAAGTTCCTTTCTGTTATAGAGACTGTGGTGAGTTGTGGGTGTTAATGAGTGTAAATGGCTTAAATTCAGTTCAGTTGCATTCAGGGTTGTTAAAGAGGAGAAAGTAGGAGAAGACTTAGCACTGAGCTTCTGTTTCTGCAGCTCCAATCCCAGTCAGCTTCCAAGCATATCCTCAGGAAGACAGGCAAACTTTCCGCCCAGACACGCTCCGGGGATCCAGCACTTTTCCCTCAGCCCAGGATTGTTCACCGTGGTCCTGGAAAATCCAGCTGGTTTTCTTTTACTATTTCCACTGTCTTTTTTATGTAGTTCACTATTTTAATTTCAAGAGCTTACGTGGGTTGTCCCTTTCATTCCTCTCAGCTCTCATCCAGGCTGAATTGTCAGTTTTCCCCTTCCCCCGACTCACAGGTGTGTCTCATTTATCTCCTCTGTCCCTCCTGCACCGCTCCCCTTCCCTGTCCTTCCAGGATGTAAAGAGCTGTACTGCTCTATCCCCTTTCTGCCACAGCTTGATGTAGTTAAAGTATTGCAGTAAAAGTACATAAGTATTATGAGCTTGATGTAGTTAAAGTATTGCAGTAAAAGTAGTGGTTTGGTCCCTCTGACTGATATATTATTATATATGACATCATTAGATTATTAATAGTGAAGCATCAGTGTTAGAGCAGCATGTTACTGTTGTAGCTGCTGGAGGTGGAGCTAGTTTACACTACTTTATATACAGTTAACTAGTTTAGTCCAGCGGTTCCCAACCTAGGGGTCGGGCCCCTCCAAAGGGTCAGCAGATAAATCTGAGGGGTGGTGAGATGATTAATGGGAGAGGAAAGAAGAAAAAACAAAGTTCTGATACACAAATCTGTTTTCAGTTTTTGGACTTTTTCTCTAATCTTTGATTTTTGCTGAAATATTGGATCATTTAAACATTTATTGAAATGAAAGCATGTGAGAAGTTTAGAGGGAAAAATCACTATTTGGTGGAGCTGTTAACAACTCATAGACATGTGAAATGTGACCCCGACTACACACTGCTTTTTGTAAGACGTCAAAAGCCAAAAAGGTTGGAAACCACTGGTTTCATCTTTAACAATGTGTTGTATTTTAAAAGCTTGTTATATTATCCATTGTGTCAAATCTTCATCTGAAAAGTAACTAAAGCTGTCAAATAAATGTAGTGGAGTAGAAAGTACAATATTTCCCTCTGAAATGTAGAAAGTAGCATCACATGGAAATACTCAAGTTAAGTACAAGTACCTCAAAACTGGACTGTAGTAAATGCACTTGTGAGTAAATGAGGTTTTCAGTGTTTCAGTGAAGCAGGTCATTAAAGCTCATTCCTTCAGAGCTTCCTGTCTGATGACTGACAGGATAAACATTCAGTCTGACGTTCGTTAGTGCCGCGATGGTCGATTACCGCTGAAGACTTCACTCCTCTAATGGAACGAGTCATTAAACGCTGAGACGTTCACAGAGCGAGAGTCAGAGGGAGGTCAATGGCAGGCAGCCACAACGAACTTCAGTTCCTCCATCAGTGGAGGGAGGTCAAAGGTCAGAGGTCACAGGGACACACTACACAGTATGTAAAAAAAAATCTGGGTAGCACTTTCTGATAAGGCACCTTTATAAAGGGTTTACAAGCATTATTTAATAGCTTAAATAATGGTTAATAAATAATAGATAAGCTGTTAATGAGCATAACTTTTGGGTTGCCAGGTTGTGAAAAATCCCTCCTTTCTATCCCATCATATCATTTGCTTTATCTATCTTTAGGACACCTTCAGTGTTCAACCACCTACCTTCTGGAAAGGGCTGCAGACAATTTATTGACATTTATATCTGCAGACTTTTATATTATTTTATATTAATGACATAAACATTTATAAGTGTAAATGTTTCACACTCTCTGATAAATCATCAGTCCTGCAGTTATACATGATTATGAATCATTAATAAAGGGTTAAATGCCTCTGATAAGTCATCAGGTCTTAAAAGTTATTATTTATAAAGGGTAACTTATCAGAAAGTGGCACTAAATTCTGTCCTATAGATCAAAAACATATCAGCGACACTGGAAATCACGTTTCAGGATTCATAGAACCGTAGTTACATATTACATTACGGTCATTTGTAATTTGAAAAGAGGTAGCATACATGATTAAAACCTGTAATTATTAAAGATCTCCTACAGACATGTATTAAGACATATAAAAATACTGCATTAGGAACAATAATGTGTGTCTGATATGTTGTTTGCCACAAAAAAGTATAATTATCACTTTAAAATCCTTAAAATCCTCCTTCTCCCTCATTAAAAATCCAGAATCTACGAATACGTAAATATATTTCTTTTGAAACGTTACTGTAAATACAAGAAAACCGTCACGAGTAAAAAGCCAATAAATACTTTATCAAACCACCTGTTCAACGAACATAAACATGTAGAAAAGCAATATTTTCTCTTTTCCATCCACCGCCGGTATATCTTACACAACCACAGCGCACTGAAGATGCTAAAACAATTAGCATCATACTCCAGGAGGTATAGTTAAATAAAAACACAGTTTCAGGTGGTCTAACCTAGTTTGGTAGTTAGTGGATTATTCAAGCTTTCAACCAAATAGGATCCATTTGATAGATTTGGTAGTTAATAGCAAAACGTTCAAGCTATGCTAACCGTTTCATGTATGTGAATGGAGCTAAAACGATTAGCATCATAATCCGGGAGGTATAGTTAAATAACCTGTTTTGCTAGTTAGTTGATTAATCAAGCTTTCTAACCAAGTAGGGTCTATTTGATAGATTTGGTATTTTATTCCATATCAGCAAAATGTTTTAGTGAATGAATAGAAAATAAAGTGGTACAAAGTGAGCTGTCAATCAAACGTGATCTGGATGCGCCCACACAGTCCTGAGAAATGGTTTGAGCAGCCAAATGAGCTGTTTTTGAGCTTTTTAATAGTTATGAATGTTTATTTTCATTCAGATTTTTGTGGATGCTCAATGAGACACTCAACTTTGATATCATATATGCATTTTTATGATTTCAAGCCACGTTTACCAGAGGCTTTAAGCTAATAACACGAAAGCCGTCTGTATGTAACCTGACTGTTAATCTGAGTTTGTCATGTATCTTAAAATTTGACAGATTCTTGTAAACGTAGCTGCTGGATGAGACAAACAGTCCCTCGTCTCTACCAGCGATACCTGCAGGCCGTGAATCACATCAGCAGCAGCAGCGGAGGAGGAGGACAGACAGCAGCTGTGCACACGTCCTTGAATCAGGTTGCGGTGACAGATGGGTTGTATGTCGTGTGTAGATTATGTTTCAACACGAGTAACATCAAACGAACATACAAAACTTATGGATCCTTGTGCATGACGATTATTCCTAATAAAGGTTGAGGGACATGCAAATTACGGGAGAAACAACAAAACGGAGAGCAGGAGAGGAGGTGAAAATATGGGAGAAATAGGGGAAAAACAGGAGTGTTTGCAGGTTTGCATTCAACTGAAGGAAAAAGAAGAGAAACATATTTTCTAAAAAACATATTTTTGAGTTGAGGGGGACTGTAAAGATCTTAAAGACGCTGCAACAATTTGCAGGATTAATTTAAATGTGTTAGATTGCTCTGTAACTTTCTTGCACTCTGATGCTGCATCCTAAACACTTCATCTTCCACTGTTTCTAATCTGTTTCTAGTGTTCCTAATATGTTATCAATGCCATTAACATACATGATGAGGGCAAAATATTAGGAACACTTTTCAATATAATGCACTCTAGTACAACCTCAATAATAAACATAAAGTAGAATCATCACCTTTCTGACAATGTAGAAGCTTCATAAAAGTGGAATTTATGTTGGACTGCATATCCTGCACAGGTGTTACTAATAAAGTGCTCGATGAGTGTATTTTAGTGGACTCAAATCCCATAATGCAACATGAAACACAGACAACAAGCACTGGCCAGATATAAATGTAATAACTTTGATATAAATTCTCTTTTAAGCAGCGCAGGCAGCCTATAGACTCCCTGTAGGAACATTACAGGACTGATTTTTCGTCATGAACTTAAACGTCACATCATGTCTCCGGTAGCGACGTCGTGTCTCCAAAATACTCGTACAGATTTTTGTGATGTTTTGACTTCTGGTGCGTGTTGGGGAATGTCGGGGGAGCTCGGTACCCCTGTGTGAGAAAGCGCAGATGAATAAAAACGATGAGTTTTCATCTCTAACGTTTTGTTTCATCATCCGTCCATCACGGCCGACGATGATGATGATGATGAAAGGCCGCTCGTTACGCCTCCGGTGAACGACTGACGCTGTCGGATCTAAATTCCACATCAGACCTCCTCACTGAGATGCACAGCCAGAGGTTATTAGAAGGAGCTTCAGGTTCAAGCACCTCCACACACACACACACACACACACACACACACACACACACACACACACACACACACACACACACACACACACGAGCACTGCCTGTGATCTATGATTCATGCGTTCTCATTTAAAACAGTGTGAAATATTTAAAGTTGGCTGGCCGGCCTCAGAGGGTCGACTGACTGACCTCTCTGCTCTTATTACTGCATGAAGGAGGAGGAGGAGGAGGAGGAGGGGAGGTGATACAGGCAAGAAAGAGGGAAAGAAGAAGATAATAAAAGAAGAAGGACTTGAGGCAGAAGTGGATGGATGGATGGATATTGTCTTCATGATTCAGTGGCAGCCTAATGATGAGACTGAATCAACATTTTGTTTCACTTCATTAAGTTGAAGGCTAGTTGGGTTTAGTTTTTGCTCCAACCAATCAGCAGCGAGTGATACTCTGCAGAGCTGGAATAAGGATGTGATTAGCACAGTTTAGCATAAAGACTGGAAGCAAGGGGACACATCTATCTAGATTATAGGGACAAAGACAAACGGAATGACGAAGGTACAACAAAGATCTTCCATGATGATACAGAGTCAAATGCATCTGATTCCAAACATATATAACCTGTTTTGAATCTGCTAAAACTCAAATATTACCAGGAAACACATGCAGTGGCCTTTATTTGTTGAGATTATGACGTAAATATCTCCGTGTCCTCGTCAGCTGGTGTTGACGTTCCTGTAGCGACGAGTGAGAAGTGGCGGAGGTGACACGATTTGTTCGTTTCAAATCGGTCTTCATCATCATAGTTTACAGCCATGTCAGCGGCTCTGCGAAGCCTTGTCCATACTGAGTATAGAGACAGACTGCAGATATACATGCACCTCTATATATACTACAATCAGTGTTCTCTGTATGCAGATGTGCTCCAAACATGCACGCTAGAAAATAAATTGGAGACCACACGACAAGAAATATCTACCTGAAAAAACAAAGAAAAGTTTTTAAAAAAAAAGAAAATTGCGAGAAAAGGACCAAAGATGATGAAGACTTTACAATACAGAAAACAAACGTCCAGTTAGCTTTTCTAGCACATGTGCAGTAAGCGTGCTTGTCATATAGGCTATAAGGCCCATCTGGTAACAAACTGTAAGAACTGTGGTGCTTTGAACTAAATGCTAACATTAGCATGCTAACATGTTCATGTTTAGAGGGTATAATGTTTACCATGTTCACCATCTTACTTTAGCGTGTTAGCATGCTAACATAATGATGTTTAGAAGATATAATGTTTACCATGGTCACCATCTTACTTTAGTGTGTTAGCATGCTAACATGTTGATGTTTAGCAGGTATAATGTTTACCATGGTCACCATCTTACTTTAGCGTGTTAGCATGCTAACATGTTGATGTTTAGCAGGTATAATGTTTACCACGTGCCCCATCTTACTTTAGCGTGTTAGCATGCTAACATAATATTTGCTAATTAGTACTAAATGCACATTACAGCTGATGGGAATGTTGCATTTTGACAGGATGACATTAGATATAAAGACAGACAATTAGTTATTATAATTTGTTTTGATGGGACATGAGTGTCTAAACTAAAGTTCATGGCGATCCATCTAATCCAGGTTTTACTGTGGTTTTGGGTAGAAATGTTACATTTCAGCTACACCTGTGTTTCCAGGTGAGAAATGTTTGTATTTGAAGTAGAATTTATAGATTATTACCTTAAAACAAAAGCTGGAATGTTTGGAAAGATGGAGGAGAAAAATAAATAGCATTATTTTGTGAAAACCACTTTTTTTTTGTTACTTTTGATGGTTTTAAACTTAACCTATGAGTATTGTGTACATATGACCCTAATATTACATCATTATTAAGATATCATCCTTTTATTATCACACTATTACCTTCTTTTTCATCAGATATATTAATCTACATTAGTACTACCTCTGGCATTACTCTGTAACAGGACAGACTGAATACTGACATACACAATTATTATTAAAATATGACCTAATTAATACCCACGTTCGTGCCGAGTTATTAGCCTATAGTTTTTTGTTGAAATGTATAGTGTGCTTGATTTAAATGTCACTTTGATAAACAAACTTTCTACATTTTTTTTGGGATTTGCATAAATAATCTACATGCATGATTTCTTTTGGAATAGTATGTATTTACTGTAACTTTTACTCTCTTAGGTGTTGGTATGATCATGTTTTGGGCTTTTATTTTGGAATATGTAGTAAGTAGCATAGGATAAAGATGTTATAAAATCATAACAGCAGGCTTGAGACTTATAGATACAAAGTAAAATGGTTGATCAGGATCCTTTGCCACAGCAGCTAACACTGTTTTACCTCTGACTGGTACGTCAGGTGATGAATCCTCCTCTCTGCTGCTGATAAACGTACCTGAACGACTGTCTGGACACGAGGAGGTTTCCAGGCAGGACGGGAGCTTCGTATCCCCCCCCCCTCAACTGTGCAGCGTCTCCTCTGATCTCCCCCCCAAAAAAAAAAAAAAAATGCTGCGAGGAAGGTCAAGAAGATGTAGTGAAAGGGGGAAAAATGCATGTTTTATAGGATCTACGTTTTTTTCTTTCTTTCCATCAATATTTAATTTTTCTCAACCTTTTTCAAAATTAAGGTTCATGTTAAAGCTGCAAGTAGTCGGTTAATTGATTCGTTGATTGACAGAAAATGAAACACACATTATTTTGATACTCAAATCATTTTTCTTTGTTCTTTAAGCAAAAAAAAAAAACTAAATATTTGCTTGTTCCAGCTTCTCAAATGAGATGATTTTTTTTGGTTTTCTGTGATAATAAACTGAATGTCTTTGAGTTTTGGACATTTGAAGTTATTAACTTGGGTTGTGGGAAACTATAACTGGCATTTTTCACTGTTCTCTGAAATTTCATCCACACTAAAACTCACTGGGTTCATATTTTACTCAGTTTGGGGTCGAAATAGCACCAACACAACACTGTATTAATGTTACTCAGAAAGGAACCCAAGACAGGAGGTTGTTTTGAACCAGTTTTAGTGTTATTCTTTGTATTTTTCTGTGGGTCATTTACCAAAACTAAAGCTTGTTATAATCTACTCTTATTGTTAATAACTTGTGCATCTTTTGAACGTCATCTGCACGTCGTTTTGTACAAGAAACAAAACGTTTGTGACAGTTTTTAGCTGAAGTTTGTTGTGTAACTACAGCAAAATAACAGATTACTACTTGATAAAGTTAGTTAGTAGTAACCTGATGTTGTGTCGCTGCTATATTGATGCAAACTGTGTAAATTTTAAGCCAGTTAATTAATTAATTCAGAAAGATGAATCTATAATGAAAATAATCTTTAGTTGCAGCTCTAGTTTCTACATCTATCTGGGTGCAAAGATCATTTTTTAATTCTGGGTAAAACATGAATTAATCTCAAAACACACATTTGTCCTGAGGACTACTGGGAGTACTGGGAGTCTACTTGCTTATCAGTCTTTATAAAAAATAAAATCATTTTCTAAACTGGAACCAGAACACAAATAATAGAAGTAGAAGAAGAAGAAGAAGAAAGAAGGACTGTCAGCTTATTGAGACGTGGCAGCGTTTGTTGTGTTTTTTTTTTGGGGGGGGGGGGGGGGGGGGCGTGGGATGACTGAATGTGTCAAAACAGAAGAAATGATGCAATCTGGTAACAAATTCGAGAGAAATTTTTATTATGGATATGGCACCTGTAAGATGGTCAAAACCGGGTTACAGAAAGACAACCATGTATGTGACATGTTCCTCTGAACGGATGAGAACCTAGTAAACTTATAAAAGAACAACTGCTATAAAAATGAAGTATGTACATTTTCGGATTTGCAGCATTATTCATGGTAAATGAACTCAAAAAGATGTCTTTCGAAAATAATAATAATAATAATAATAATAATAATAATAATAATAATAATAATAAAAAATAAGCCAGGCACTCAAAGTTAGCATCAGTTAGTCATGTGTTTTCCCTCTCTTCTGCGAGGAAAAAAAAAAATAGAAATGTACCATAGTTTTCTCTTTTTTAATATTTTAATTTGTTTGTATTTAGAATTTTATAACACTGTTAACATTGATAATAAGAGATTCCCTCTCTCCCGTATTTCAGCTACTTGGCACCAAGTTCCTCATAAAAGAATCTGTATAATTGTACAAGAAATAGTTAAAAACACAGACACAGTTTCTTCACAGGTAAATGAAGTGATTTTTCAATATTTGTAATTCTTAAACACTATGTATTTTTGACAGCAGCTGTGATTAAGGTTTTTAAGTTTTTAAAATCACCAGCAAAGTTTTTCATTTTTCGACATAAAACACAGAAAAAACATTTAAACAGCTTGGACCGGCTGTTTGGTTTTTGTTACATGTGGGTGTATTTCCTGGTTTCATCTGAGTTATGTGCAACCAACCCCCCCTCCCTCCCCCCCTCCCTGTCCTTCCCCCTCACCCCTCCCCCCCACCTCCCAAAAACCCCCCCTTTCCGTTACCTGCCATTCGTTTGTGTCCCCCCCCCCCCCCCCCCCGTTTTCACGCAAAAGTAGAAAACGCTAAAATCCAGAGAGGAGCGCAGAAACAAAAATGCTCCTGAAGTTGAAGATTCAACCACAAATGACCCACCAATCAACCGACAGATCGAACAGCTCGGATCACATTCCCCTTATCGAACAAAAAAAAATAAATAAATACATCATTGAACTTCATAACCTGGGTTTTTTGTTGTTTTTTTTTTTGTTGTTGTTTTACACGTTAGTAGCAGTAACAAGACATTGATTCTTCACAGAAAGCACAGACGCTACAGATTGTTTTTCCTGATATGAAGGGGAGGATTAGAGGCCCGCGTCGGTTTTTGACAATACAGACTTTTATTCTTCCCAACGGGCCTCCATCGCGTCCCCGTTTGGGCTCGACAGACTTTTAAAAAAAACAAAAAAAAACAAACTAAACACAAAAAAAAAAACAAAAAACTGCTGGACCGAAGGAATAAAAATAAAAACAAACAAAAAAAAAACGAGGGATCGATCACGTGAAACGCATCGGACGAACTTACTAAACATGCAGTTCAGTTTTCCAAAACACCTATAAAAATAGATTTGTAGTGCGAAATATTTTTTTTCTTTTAATTTCTTTAGAAATCTCTAAAATTGTTTTTTTTATTATTATTATTATTATTATGTGTCCTGAAATACTACTGTGATTTTTTTTTTTTTATTATTCTCCTCCCTTGAACCACTTGTTTAACTTTGTTCGTCCCGTAAGAGAAGTTTGCGCAGGAAGTCAACAAGTTCGGTGGGAACCAATGAAATACACCCAATGCACACAAGAAGCCCCAAGGGACTCTGGGAAATGTTTCACAACTGAGGCTTTTATGGTTTTTCCAGGACATAGGACTACATCTAAAATGCTACTTTTAGGCTTTTCCTCATCATAATTTATTTCTATATAGTGTAAATATTTATTAGTTATTTAATACTTTGTATGCAAGAGCTGGAAACTGCAATTCCCAGAATTCCTTAGCGGCAAAAACATGGCTCCATAAACCTTTGAGCTAGTTAAAGAATCTTTTCATCTCTGAGAGAAAAGACAGCGAGATAAAGAGGTTTTGTATAAGACTACACAACAGCAAAAAGCAATAGCAGAGAGAGAGAGAAAGAGAGAGAGAGAAGGATTTAGAAAAAACAAAAAAAACAAACAAACAAACAAAAAAAAAGAGGTTTTACAAAGACGAAAAAGGAAGCAGCGAAAAAAGAGGTGGACTCTACAAATGTTTTTTTTCGTTTTTTGCAAAGGCCACCGAACACGAAATTTCCACGAACCTCCACTGGTTTCACTAAGACTGCAGATAGAGAGAGAGAGAGAGAGAGAGAGAGAGAGAGAGAGAGAGAGAGAGAACAGAGGACGGAGACGGAGGAAGAGAGAGAGAGAAAGAGGCTTTTTCGGGATGTCAATCATCACGTTAGACTCCACCCCTCCCCCTCCCTCCCCCCCTTCTCCCTCTAAGCCCCGCCCCTCGCCTCTTCACCCCCCTCGCCCTCCCCCTCCCCCCAACACTAGAGATAGAGCACAGAGAAGACAAAGGACAAAAACAGCTACAGTAGCTCAGTATATACTGCATATAGTCAACACACACAGAGAGAGAAGTTGCCATGAAAGACTTTTTGACAGCCAGTGACACTAAACACATCGGTAACACATTTTTACGGCTTAATCACACTGGGTAATAAGGATGACGGGATGGTAAAGACGGGGCTGTCAACTTTAAAAAGATGGACGTCTTTGACAGTTTTTATACCGTTTTAATTATTACTTATTCTCATCTTTTTTTTTCTCTTTTTACCAAAAAAGTAGAAGAAAAAAAAAAATTTTTTTTTTTTTTTTTTTTTACAAATGAACGAGAATCACAGTGCTTTCAAAAACACCAAAACTTGTGAGATTAACATTTCTTTTTTTGGCAACGGAGGCTGGGGAAGAAAAAAAACACAGAAAACAAGAAGAACAACGACAAGGACAACGTCGCTAAAGGAATGTGATTTTTTTTCTCTTCCTCAAAAAAAAAAACAAAAAAAATCTTTTTTTTTTTTTGTTGTTGTTGTTATTGGATTGATTGTTTGATAGATCGATTGATTGAAAATGCATGTCTTTATTACAATCTCCTTGTTGATATGTGGTTTTATCACAGGGTCCGGCGATGAGATGGAAGAGAGTGGATTGTTTAGGAAAAAATCTTGTGGAGGTGATTCCGGTTTAGGAAGAAGAAGAAGAAGAAGAAGAAGAAGAGATGGAGGAGGAAAAAAAAAAAAAAACAAGAAGAAGAAAAGTAGTTAAAAACAATAAAACAGTGATCAAACAGGAGCCGGTCGAGGTTTTTAACATTCATTTTTCAAGTTAGCAACGCTAGCTAATTAGCCTCAGTCTCACTGAGAATTAAAAGTGATCAAGTTAGAAAATACATCAAAAATAAAAACAGCTTAAATCTCAACCAATCAACTCCATGTTGCCATGCGGAGCTCCCCCTAGTGGCCCAATCAGGTTGAGCGTTTTTTTTTTAGACAAACATACGATGAAACATGGAGATGACGTTGCTGATTTAGAGGTTCTTACTGTATTTCTGACTTTCCTGAAGGTCAGAAGAGGAAAAAAACAAAACAAAACTTTTTTAAAATTGTTCCCCCTCCAAAAAAGAAACGATCAGTCTGTCGACAAGCTGTGGGTTCGTTTACAGCACCCACATCAGCCAGCTGAATCAGGGTTACTGGACGGTCGGTAGCACCATGAATCTGTTGATAAGACAAGGTAGAAATGTGAAACGGAAAAAAAAAGGTTAAAAGATCAGATAGACAGAGTGAAGAAAGAAGACAGATTTGAGAATGGGAAGAGATGCAGAGGAGGTTATGTTTGGTGCGAGACCTGTAGGTAAACTCCTGGGATAAAAGAGGAAGTAGTAACATTCGATAATTCACAGGTCATTACCCGGCTGAAATTGCTTTTTTTTGTTTTTCTTCTTAATGCTTGATTCGTAAGTTAAATCTGAGCTAGAATATTTTATAAAAAAAGAAAAAAAAAAAGGAAGAAATAAAAGAAAAAAAAACAGCATTTTAATTCTCTAAACTATTCCCTCAATCGAGAAACGTCCTCAAAAACCTTTTTTCAAAAGATTATT
Source organism: Thunnus thynnus (assembly GCF_963924715.1). Lineage (NCBI taxonomy): Eukaryota > Metazoa > Chordata > Actinopteri > Scombriformes > Scombridae > Thunnus > Thunnus thynnus. The sequence continues at coordinate 2,066,695 of NC_089532.1, forward strand.
ATCTTATGACACCTCTGTCAGGTGCGGGGAGCGAGCGCCCTCCTCTCGGTTTAAAAACTTTCTTTTCAAGTCTTGATCACATCAAGATGCAGAGGAGAGCCGCATAGAGTTTTCTGTCCGTTACAAATCCCTGTACCGTCCTCCTTTAAATACACACAATCAGCATCTTCATAAAGATGCAACAGAAACAAGTCAAATAATAAAAATTATCCCCGTCAGGCTCCAGCGGAGTCCTTCGGCAATATGAATTCTCTGTAGGCAAAAAAGGAATTCTTTACAATAAAGAATAGTCTGTTTTTGTTGTTGTTTTTTTTTTTTTAGTTCATTCGTTCAGGAGAAAAACTTTGCTGATCGCAAGAAACAGGAGCAAAGAGAGAGAGAGCGGAGGAGAGGAGGATGAGGAGCAGAGAGAAAAAAGATAGAAAAAGGGGGAGGGGGGGGAGGGGGGGGGACATGTTTGAGGGTCATTCATGTCTATTACACAAGCTCAGTTGCTCAGATTCAAAGTGCTAGAGTACATCTGTCATCCATTTCCTGTCCGTTCTCCCCTCTCGGAAACACAGTGCTACACCGTGTTGATAAAAGATAGCAAGTAAATAGTCTCTTTTTTTTCTTTTTTTTTTTAAACGAGTGAGTAGTCTTTTACTTTGACACAGTCGTTGATTCCGGAAACACAGTAATGCGGTCTCGAATGTTTTGCGTTAATCCTCCTTCCTCTCCAGAGTTGTCTGCGTGGTGTGGATCCCGTTGCTGTACACCGGGAACGGTAGCGTCGAGAAAAGTCCCTCCGCCGTGGTGAAAACGTTGGCCGCCGTTGGCATCTGGCCTCCCAGGGCGCCGTTTCCTCCCGTAGCCGCCGGGGAGCCGACGAACGGTCCGGCGGCCGCCGCTGCCGACATGTTGAGCCTGTGGACGTGGTGGTAGAGCATCTCCATGGGCGTCTTCGGGTCCAGGCCGAACCCCGAGCTGTCGACAAAGTTCATGGCGCCGTTGGGGAGGAGGTTGCCTTGTGCCATAGCCAGGGTGACGTCCGCCGGCGCGTACCTGATGGTCCCGGTGGTGTAGACCCGTGGAGCCGTCGTGCTGGTGGACGCCAGAGTCCCCGTGACCCGGTGGACCAGAGGGAGCACGACGTTACCCGCCTGCAGGCGCTGCAGCGCCTCGAGATCACCGGAGTACAGCAGTGAAGAGGAAGGGGTTGATGAGGACGAGGAAGAGGATGAAGAAGTGGAAGAAGAAGAGGAAGAGGTGGTGGGCGTGCCTTGTTGCTTGTCCCGTGGGGAAGCGGAGAGAGGAGGGGACAAGGGGTCCGCAGAGGAGGCGCTGGAGGGAGGAGCTAGACTCGCAGCGCTGGAAGCAGAAGACGGAGCTGAGCTCCCGTTGTAAGGAGGCTTCCTCACTCCTCCCGCTCCTCCCTCGGTTCCAGGAGGGGTGAGGACGGAGTCGGGGATAGCCACCTGGAGAGAGCCTCCCTGGGGTGAGGGGAAGGTCTCGTGGGTCCCCGGAGCAGCCGGCTTGGAGGTCATGCTGTACGGAGACTCGTTTCTGGAAATCTCTCTGTTGGGCGGGTAGTTCCAGATGCTGCTGTCGTTGTCGAAATTGATCGGTTCTGCCATCTCCGTCTTGATTTTCAGGACCGAGGATGTCGCAGCTGCGTTTGGGGAGCCGGAGGAGGAGGTGAGGAGGTGGGAGGAGGCGGAGGAGGCACCCTGTGAGGGGTCGACCAGCGGCGTGGTGTCTCCCATGGCGACGGGGCTGGGCGTGGTGGAGGAGAGGCGGAGCCTCCTGCTCCGGGTCCCGTCCCATTTCTGCACTTTCCTCCTCTTCCGCCTCTTCTGATGTTTGTTTCCGGGATTGGCGCTGTCGCAATCCTGCACACTTCCATCCTCTTCCTCGTCATCGTCCTCATCCTCCTCTTCCTCCTCCTCTGACGAAGAAGTTTGCGAGTTGTGCAGCTGAACTTCCTCCCCCTCTCCATAATGCTCCACTTTAATATGAAGCCCACCAAGATTACCCAGTCCTCCGATGGCGCTCAGTCCCCCTAATCCACCCAGTCCTGTTAACCTCCCCAACCTGCCTCCACTTCCTCCTCCTCCTCCTCCTCCTCCTCCTCCTCTGACCTCCTCCTGCTCCTCAGCCTCTCCGTCTGAAGGCTCCAGGCTGTCGTCACTGTCCTGACTCTCGGGGTTACTGGAGCTGTCTCCTTCTTCCTGGCGTTTCATTTCCTGTTCGGAGGAGCAGTGCGGTTGGCCGGGCTGCTGCTGACGCTTGCTGTCAGCCTCCGGGTCTTCGCTGCGTTCTGATTGGTGGCCTGACTTCCCCTCTGGCTTGGCGTTCTCGTTGTCTGTTAAGAAGAAAGAAGCGAGTCGGTTAAAAATGGAGACGCAGACTGAAAATAAAAGAAGATGAACATTAGAATGTAAAGAGAGGAGATGGATTTAGCTAAAGTGGCAAAAGTTTAGTGCTAATTAACACGTTAGCATTCCAACACTCTAAAACCATGGTAAACATTACCTGCTAAGCATTAGCATGTCAGCTAACATCCTGCTAATGATAAATGAGATGTGCCTAAACGCAGCCTCACAGAGCCGCTGTAAACTGTCACCATGACAACAAACGTACAACTCTGACCAAAATAATTTAACCTAAACTCTCCATCTCTCTACTGTTAACTAATAAAGACACAAAACCCACAAAATATGTTAAAGGAGTAATAAAATGAAAAAACAAACAAACAAACAAACAAAACACAAACACAAAAAAAACATTCAGATCCAGATTTCAAAAATGGACAGAAAAACAAAACATTATCATATTACAGCCTGTTACTGTTTTTAATGTCTATTAATTGTATAGAATACATTGATTATTAGCAATAGGCACATGTTTATTTTATTGTTGGCACATATAGTATATAATAATAATAATATATAATTAGTTAATTAGATTTTTATTATTTTAAATCTCAAATAAGCTCTCAGCCTAAATTTAAAGTGTGTGAGAGAGGATGATTTTGTTGCTGGTTTTTATTCCATAACCGAGCTGATCTGTATTTAATAAAAGTATAAAAGTCTCCTCTGCAAAAATAGTCAAGTCCTGCCAGTTTCAATACAAATGTGTTGGATAAAACGATCAAAATACTAATAAAAAAAAAAAAAGTTTGTCCTGAGGGAAGCGTGAGAGGAAAAGGTCTGCAGGAAATTTCATTAGATGTTGATAAAAAATTTAGTCCTGATGGTCGATTTAGAGTCCAGGAAATCACCAGAATCATTAGTGTTCATCCTCTTGGAATCATGAACGTGCACAAAGCATTTCAGCTGATGTGGTGCAGCTTTTATTTTTTAAACTTCTCGACTTATTCGGCATAAAAAAAAACATATTTGTGGCGAGAAAACCTTTAACCGACCGACACTAATCTCAGGTGTTGATTCTTTTATTTCTCCCAACAGGATTTCCATGTGTTGTTGTTGTTGTTGTTGTTGTTGTTGTTGTGTTGTGATCTTACTAATGTGTGTTCAGTATCTGTAGCTGCTGCTGTTCAGGCATGTTGACTCTGTCCAGCCCATTACACACACACAACAGACACACAGACAGGCTTCAGTCCCTGCCAGCACTCTGAGGCCAGCAGCTGCCCAGCTGGCAGCGCTCTTCCTCCCTCATGGCAGCCGAAAATGTCGACTCAATTGTTTTGTCTGGGGAGAACCCTGTATCTCCATTAAGTGTGATTTCCAAGCAAAACAGATTTATTCTCCGGCTGCAACTGAACATATATCAGTGATTTTTAGATGTTTCCTGGGGGTCAGACGGAGTTTTTGGTTTGGTTTATTGACAATATTATAATATATTTTTTTAAAACACAACATCTGATGCAAGACAGAAACTAAAAGCTGGAACATTGAGTCACTAAAGCAGATCTATAATATTTTAGGGAGCAGACATGTTTTATTAACATTGTGCACGACCCCAAAGTAGCTTTAATGCCATGAATATTAAGTTAATAGATACTGCTGAGAGTAACCAGTGTTACATCATCATTAAAGATAGCATGTGTATGACATTATTACAGGAATTTAATGGGTTAAAAGCACATTAAGGATACACGGTACATGCCTGGTGTATAATGTTCTGCATGTTTTCTTAATTGTCTTTTGTCTGCAGTAAATATTTAAGTGGTCATTATAAAACCAGACATCATAGCTACCACGGCAACAGAGAACTGCAGCATCCTTCTCAGCTTCTAAATGAATATTTCAGTTTTTTTACTTGGCAACAGCTTCTCCTACTTGGACGCAGTAACATTTCGAGGGGCAGCTCACACCAGAACTTTCCCAGTGATTCACTTGATTTAATCGTTCATGTCGAGTTCCAACTTTGGTGAACTTTGACATGTGAATTTACACCGAATTAACCGTCTCGACGGTATCGATCTAGGACTGGAGAGGCCCTAAACGGAGAAGCTATCGTAGCTCGTTAGCCGCGTTGCACCATCGATTTTTTTATTTAACCTCCTCTGTCAGAATACAAACCTGCTCCACAAAAGAGGAACGGACACAGAGACACAGAGTCCAGGCTGCAAATATGTCTTTAAACTGTATGAATTTATTGAGCTGGTGAGATTAGAGAGATACTGGGAGGCTGAAGCACCTTCCACTGGATGCTCCAACTGACTCCCATTAAAAAAGCCTCAAATTCTCTCTAGAAATACTGAGTCAATCATTATTTTCAACGAGTCATTCTGGTCTCAATCTCTAAATTCAGGCCCTCTAATAAATGTGCTGGTGGTCATTTTGGAAATAACTGCTCTGTTAATAAGATTTGAACACATACAGTAGCTTTGACGTCTGCCGTGCAGGCTCCAGGACTCACACTGAGTCGGACTTTTGTCGCAATATTTCAGTTCAATGCAACGTCCGAGGTAGCGTAGCATGTCTCCAGAGCATGAAATCTTCAGACGGGCCAATAAATCTTCAGGTCACCCGCAACTTAGTATTAAACTCAAAACTTATAAGACTCAAAGAAATACACAGGAAGCTGGCAGAGTTCAATGTGAACAGGTTTACTCTGCATAAAGAGCGATACAAAGCACACCGAGACATTAAATTATATACCTCTCATAACCCCTCCTAATGTGGCGCTTATTTGCTAAACCTCACCTAGCTTGATCTAAACACTTTGGTAATAATCCAGACATGACTCATCTCAGAAAACAAAGGTGTCAGTTGTACTTGGCCTCTCCCACATATATGATATATATCATACGCTGAACTTTGCAGCTTCAAACTGGTGCAGATGCAATTATATACTCGCTATGTTTGTACATTTTAATGGGCACCGTAGTTGTTTTTCTGTGGATTGCATCCTAACAGAGCAAAGGTCAAAGGGCAGATATCTCATTTTAGAATACGTTGAGCCTGAGCACCTCGGGCGGGCCTGTTGGAGCCCGGGCCGAAGCTGGCCGCCGCGTGCAGCAGCTGGCTTCAGTTTACAGCCGACAAGGCGAGCCAGAATCACTCTCCTCCAGGAAGAATAACAGCTGGCACTGATTCTTATCATGCCAACGCAGGCTGCATGACTTGATAATATTATGCTGAAGGTGGAGGCCTCGTGTTGGGTTAAATTCAACTATACTGGCCGCTGTCGGGAGCTGAGTGTCTGTCTGGATTGGAAGCTTGAAACGTCGGTGACACATGAATTTAATCCTTGATTTGTGTTTCTGGATCTGAATGAGGACGTCAGTCTTTTTAATTTAGTCGTCTGTATGGATGATCAGGTTCAGCTGTGTTTCTGGTGGACAGGTTTCAATAACTAATCAGGTAAAATGGGCCAAAACATTAAACTAGAACTAAACTTACTGTCATTTTTGGATTTTACGTCATTGTTATTTATGACAGCTTTCTCATTTTTCCTAAATCTTTTGATGTTTATTATGACTTATATGTTATTTATTGTGCTGTATCTTGGATGTGATGCTATTTATATTTAATCTTAAAGTCTATCTTGGATTTCTGGAAGCTAATACTGAATGAAAATGTTGAATTTATGCTCTTTGTAGTAGAAATGCAACATTTCAGTCATGGACCATGTTAGACGTCTGTCTCCATATTGTTAAATGGTTGATGGATCAGAGCGAATGATGGAAATAAATCAAAGACTTAATCAGTCTATTCATGACAACGTCTGATATTTTGTATTTTATAATATATTAAAATGATGTCAACAAACTTAAACCTCTAAAAGATCAGATTCACAATATGAAACATCTTCATTTATACAGTTGAAAAGAGGAACCAAATGACAAACACTGGAAATAATCCATCAATTAAAACATTATCTAAAATGAGACCAACAATAAATGTGAAGATCTATAAAATACAGAAACATGTTTGACGCCAACACGTTTCTGTAATATTGAAAGCTACTTTTTGTTTTTTGTTTACTAAACAAAGATGCTCTATGATATTTCCTTCTTTTAAGATCTGTAGAATAAAATTGAAAATTTGAAATAGAAAGAAAAAAGCTGCAGAGTAATAAATTGAATGGGTAATGCTAAATGGCATTTCTAATAATAATAATAATAATAATAAGGATGACATCTGTATTTTTAGTAATTGTAGTGTTCTTAATACTGTTACCTCACTATTTGGTTATTAAATCACATGTATTTCATATATTTTTTAATTGTTTGGATGCTGTTAGTGCTGCGTAAAGTTAGACGCTGCGTCTCAAATCCAGACTACAAACTAATTCTAAGCAGGTTTTGAGTTTTTAATTTGTTTACACTGCAAAAATGACAGTATATGTAATATGTTTTATTTCACTGGTCAGAGCAGGAAGCAGCAACTCTTCCTATTTTGTCAGCCTTGGTGTGTCTCCAACAAGTGTGACTTTCTCTTTGGTGTTCCTCAGGGTTCAATCCTTGGTCCGCTTCTGTTCTCCCTGTATATACTGCCCGATTGGAGAAATTGTTCACAACCATGGTGTAAATTTTCATTGTTACGCAGATGACACCCTGTTATATTTATCTGTAGCGCCAGACGACAAAGATGCCCTAATCCCTTTGACAGATTGCCTCTCGAGCATCATACAACCTCCTTAAATTAAGTAAAGATAAAACAGAAGTTCTTATAATTGGCACAGATGCACAAAGAGAAGAACTTTCATGCAGGCTTGGAGATTTGGCTCTACAGATTAAACTACAAGTAAAAAACTTGGGTGTTATCCTTGACTCCACAACGCTACAAAGACAGCTTTTTATCATGTAAGAAACATTACAAGAGTCAGACCATACCTTACTTTGGAAGATGCCAAGAAACTCACTCATGCCTTTGTTTTTTCACGCTTAGATTATTGTAATGCACTTTATACTGGTTTACCAAATAAAACCATTGATCGGCTGCAACTCATTCAAAACTCAGCAGCAAGAATTTTAACCAAAACTAGGAGAAGGGAACATATAACACCAGTATTAGCGTCATTGCACTGGCTACCTGTAACGTTGAGGATTGATTTTAAAATTCTTTTACTTGTTTTTTAAGCCCAAAAAGGTCTCGAGCACCTTCGTACCTCTCAGATTGTTTGTCAGAATACGTTCCGAACCGTTCGCTGAGGTCGCTTAACGCCGGCTTGCTAAATGTGCAAACAAACAAAACGCAAAATGTTACGGTGAGGCAGCTTTTTGCAGCTACGCACCAAAGATCTGGAACAAACTCCCTCCACATATTAGACAAACATCTTCTGTTTGAGATTTTCAAAAAGCAGCTCAAAACTTATTTTTATGGTCTTGCATTTAATTAACTGAACCTTTTATTTGCCTTTTACTGTTATCAGCTTATTTACTACCTGTTTTATCGTTTTTATCTCATGATTTTACCTCCTTTTATCCTCTTACCTCTTTTTATCACTGTAGTTTTTTTTTAATTGTTTATTGTATTTATCTTTCTCCTTTCTTTTAACATTATAAAATATATATTTTTTGCCTGCTTGCTTGTTTTTACCTCTTTCTGTAAAGCACTTTGAGCTGCATTTTATGTTATGAAAGGTGCTATATAAATAAAGATTATTATTATTATTATTATTACTTTCAAATATGACGCTTGTGTGAGGTCGCAGATGACATGACGTCCGGTGAGAGAGGTTCTGTGATGTTTCTGTTCAGTACAAGATGTGTAGTAGGATTAATTATGTTGTATACTAACTGCATAAACAGTATACTGTGATAAACAGTATATACTGAATAGAATCAGTATGTGGTGTGGATATGGGACACACTGAATCTGTGATGTGAGAAGCAAAGTTTCCCTACAAAATAATGTGTGTGAAGCATAAACAAAACGTGTTTCTTCTTCTTTCACTTGCAAAAAAATGTTTAAATAAACACCGAGAGGTTTTAAGTTGATCCAGAGTTTTTGAGGCGTTTTGTGGCATCTTCTTCTGTGGTGTTCTGTGTTGTTATGTGAGGTTTGAAGGTATTTTGTGGTGTTTAGTGGAATTATTCAGAGTTCGATGGCATTTTGTGGCAGTTTGCAGCAGTGCCAGTGTTCAGTCGGTCCCTGCAGCTGTTGGCGTTCATCACCATCCAGCCTGGCACGGACGCCACACTGGCACCGACTGATAAAATATCTTTGGCTTTCTCTCGTTCAGGCTTTATTTCTCACTGGTAGTTATTATACCGCTAACACTTGGAGGGAATCATACAGGTTTTATACGCATGTTGTGAGTGTGAAAGACTTGTTTTATTCTGAATATTATATAAAAAACACAGAAAATCAAGTAGATCAAATACACTAATGTGACTGTTGAAGGTTTCTCTTTTTCTTTCTGTCCATAATTCTTATATGTTGTTTCTTCTCTTTTTCCTGCCCCTCATACAACCAGTCTCAAAGAACTTGGATGTGCATTTCCTGCAGAAAGTGCATGTGATCGCTCCTGCTGCTGCAATTTTACTGTTTCTGTAGCACCTGTGGGTGAAATTGCATTAGATTGTATAGACTTGTTCAGTGTCCCTGTCGTTACAGCATTCCCTAATGTGGTTGGGTTTATGGCTCTTGAAGTGTATTTGGCAGTTACATAAATATAAATAATACACACAAGACACAATAATAATGATACCTGAGTTTTCTTTGGACTCGGATTCAGAGTCGGACGATTCGGAGGATTCAGAGGTTTTCTCTGGTAGGTTGGGCAGCTGAGCGATGTCGATGGGCGTGTCTTTATACTCTGGATTACTGTAGAGACACACACACACACACACATACACACACACACACACACACATACACACATACACACACAAACACACACAAACACACAGACACACACACACACACACACACAGCTTTGTTTCAGTAACAAAAGTTTTTTTTGACATTTTTCTTCTGTAAATCGTTGAATAAAAGCCGACATTCATTCTAAACTGGTTTTCATGGTAAATTCAGCAGAATATACGTCTCCATGCTGGTAAATTGTAAAAATAAAACACAACATTCAGTAACAAAACCCAACTTTATTCATTTTCTTACTTATATTCAGCTATATTCCAACTTTTTATAGTTCAACAAGAAAAACTCCTAAAACCCCAATAAATAAATAAAAATAATAACTGAACTAACTTAATGTACATGTTTATTTCTCTTTTTGTCCTTATTATACTTAATTCTACTGTGTATTTGTGTAATTGTATAATTTAATTCCTCTTTAATACATTAAGTGATACATTCAGAGCTGTTGTGAGTCTGAAATAATAAACTGAACTAATTTAACTCTTTAATTTGTTGAATAAATCCATTAATTTACTACTGTTTGCTCATTCATGTGTTTATGTGCTTTATTCTTTCATTTATTCAGTCAGTCCTCGTCTGAGCCGGGTTGACCTCTGACCTGAGGACGTAGTTGACCCAGATGATGTTCTTCTCGTTGGCGTTCTTGGCGTTGATGGCGATGGTGGCGCTGGACTGGATCCAGATGTAACCGCCGTTCTTCTGGATCCACCGGTAGTACTTCGTCACACACTGACCCTTATTCATCACTGAGGCAGAGAGAGAGAGAGAGAGAGAGAGAGAGAGAGGAAGAGAGAGAGGAAGAGGAGGTGGTTTGTTGTTTCATGGTGGATTTAGTTTGATATCAGGAAGGAAAAGAGAGAGAGAGAGGAGCAGCCATCGGATGTCATGTGACAGCTGGCGGAGAACTGCTCCGCTGCTGCCGTCATTAATCAGACCAACACACACGGCCGGCCTCCGTGTGTGTGTGTGTGAGCGTGTTTCTGTGTGTCTCTATATGTACTTCAAAATTCAATATTTCCATGATGCATGTTCATATCTCATGCCGATATGTTTACATGTTAAATTTTACTTTCTTTAAGGTGGACAAACACGCCTGAAGATCAGGACACTGCTACGACCTGCGAGGTGAGGTCATGTGACTGACGGAGACGTGGTCTACTTGTACTGTAAGATGGTAAATCTATACAGCAAAGAGAAAAATACAGTAACGTTTGTTCATCTTTATTCTCTCAAGTCTATTTGGTTTGGACAAAGTATGACATCATCAGTGTGATCAATGCACAAAAAAACACTAATTAGGAAAAAAACAAAGACTTGTAGTAAACTCATCTCCCTCCAAAAATATTAAATATGACATCATAACCTCTGAGATTATTCATACAAACATAACTTCTATTTAATCAGACTTGAAAGCTACATTTAAGGATAAAGTTCAAACACACACTTCTATTATCAGAGAATTTAAATTATTCAAATATTATATAATATTCAACACAGATTAACTATAACGGTCCAGAGTCTCCAGAGAAAGACCAGCGTTGAGTCCAGACATTCACCAGTCTTACTGGAAAAACTGCAGACTGGAATAAACTGTGAAATAAAAACAGACTTTGGAAAACTGACATTTTGAAATAAAAAGTCTGAGGTATTGTTATTACTATAAAAAGAAGAACTTTATTGGATTATTTCACACTTTTAGGGTTATATTATATATTTTGTCTTTATACACTGACAACAATATTTATATAATGAAATCTTTATTTATTTTAGATCTCAATACTTTCCTTCTATCCTTCATTCATTCTCTTTTCTTCTTCATCTCATAAGAAACCATGAAAATCACCCAAAATAATAATATTAATTGAGAACACACACACACACATCAGTAAACTATGGAGTGATGTCACCTTTCCTACACTGTGTTTTCATTATTTCAACTTAAATAAAGGTTTTTCCACCACTGCAACAACAATCTGATACACCTGAACAAGCTGCAGTACCCGTCTTTCTCCACCAGATAGTGCTGTGTCACTGCAACAGTCGCCCCCCCCCTCCACCCCTCTGCAGCCTCAGGAGGTGGCGACCCCCCCCCCCCCCCCTTCCTCCCCTCCCCTCCCCTTCCTCCCAACCCCTGCTCCACCCTGCGACGGCATGCCGGCAATAAATTTGGCTAAATTAACCACTAAATGGTTATCTCAAGCAATATGTATTGGCATTAATCAGGAGCCGCTCAAACAGAAACAGTCGGAGACGAGAAGCGAGGGCCACTAAATTCATATCCCTCTCCTCCATTTAATTACGGACACAAATAGGTTTTTCCACGACAGAGAAGAAAGAGAGAGAAAGTAGGACGGTGATTTATATAAAAAGAAGGCCAGTAATTAAAAACTATTAGAAACTAATAGCATTGTTTAAGACGACATCCCCAGGGCTGCTCTAATTGACTTTGGTCGGGCGGCCGGCGCTCATTCATTTTCTATTTGCCTATTCATAGAGAGAGAGAGAGAGAGAGATGGAGGGGAAAATAACTTGTTTGCATGTTAAGGCAGAGATGGTGAGATCACGTCACCTTGAATGTGACCTTGCTTTGTTTGTACGGCAGAGTAAATAACGACACAATGAATGCACACACTCACACACACACACACACCAACACACACACACGGCTGCCTGTTCAGATGACTGCAGGTCCTCAGAGAGCAGCTCAGTGTATCAGCATGTCCAATGGAAGAGGACACACACACACACACACACACACACACACACACACACACACACACACACTCATACAAGGCTTTATAACAACAGCAGGCTGCACTCTGCTGCTGCGTACTGAATATACACACTGTCTCACATGTGAAAGCAGACTGTCGGCTGATGTTCACTCCTCACCTGCAAAATATACAGAACTGCAAATCTGGCCCTCTAGCGCAAATATTTGTCCCCCTTTAAAGGATCATTCTGCTGATTTTTCTATATTTTTCTTCTTGTCAACAAATCTAATGTGTGTATCCAAAGCCTGATATATCTGATTCCTCCATTGTCATCCAAAAACTATTAAAAACACGTCAAAGAGTCACATCGCTGCACTGGGTGACATGTTCCTGCATCCCAGAAGATGCTGGTTACTGTAACTGGTTTAGAAACGACTCCAAAGAGTAGAAAACAGCTTTATTAGCTTGTTGTGCTACATGACACATCCTCTTCACTTTGCACTGAAGCTCTTTGAGAAATCTACAATGTAGAACAAAGTCAAGAGGTTTGTGACATGTAGCATAGCAACAAGCTAGCGAAGCTGTAAACAGAACGTGTGCAGCGGCGTCCTGCCTCAGTCTAGAGGGTTATTACGGTAACAACCATCTTCAGGAACAAAGGAACATGTCACCCAGTACAGCGGTGTGACTCACTGATGTGTTTTTAGTAGTTTTTGGACGACAACGGAGGAATAAGATATATCAGGCTTTGGATACACACATGAGATTTGTTGACAAGAAGAAAAAACATAGAAAATCACCAGACGCATCCTTTAATGTGTGAATTCAAACACTGTTATTACTCCACAACATGACAGATTTGTTCTTAACAAACACAAACAGGTGGCAACAGTCTGTCGTAGTGATGAACCTACAGAGGATTATCAGCTTTATAGAGAGTTTCAGCTCATCGTTTATCTGTCCGGCTGCACTTTTATTGTTTCGGGTTCACTCTCGGCGCTCTCATAGCGTCGTTTTAAGACGTAGCAGGCGGCTGTTTACAGAGAAAAACTCAGGAGTTGGTAGAAAACAGAGTGAATACTGGACTCAGATTCACCAGCTGTTTGCTAACAAGTTCACTTCCTGTTTCTGCTGCCCCCAAGTGGCCAAAAAAAAAAAATCTGTTATTGCAGGTTTAAGGTTTTGTCTTTTGCCACTTCAGTCTCTTGTCTTTGTCTCTCTCTCTCTCTCTCTCTCTCTCCCTCTCTTAGTCTTGCAGGTGAGGTTTCCACCATGTTAACCCTCTCCTCTTACTCCTCCATTAAATCACTCACTCTCTGATCGCCCGCTAATGAAGGAGAGGAAGAGGAAGAGAGAAAGAGAGAGAGAGAGAGTGCTGGAGGCTCGCCCGAGGCTGCAGGAGAGAGACCGATAGATTAAAGGACTTATATTCCCTTTTAAAGTCTCTCTACCTCACTTTCTTTTCCTCTTTTTTTTTTTTTTGGTCAATGTCACGCCTCTCTCTCTCACTCTCACACACACACAGACACGTTTTTTTTTTTTTATCTCTCTCTCTTTTTACATGTTTACATCTCCTTGTTGTTGTTTTTTTAACTGCATCTTTCTCCTCTTACACTTGTCTTCCCTCCATCTTTCCTTCTGTTTAATCTGCAGGATTTCCTCTTTAGTCTGGTCTCCTCTTTAGATTACCTTTACCCCATTTACCCTGTGAGTGTGAGTGTGTGTGAGTGTGTGTGTGTGTGTGTGTGAGTGTGAGTGTGTGTGTGTGTGTGTGACGACGTGCAGGTAATTTACGGCTGTGAAATTGCTTTATGGAAACGTCCTCTCTGTCTGCCAGAGGATGGAGGGATGTGTTTCGGTGCTTTCTCTCTCTGTGTGTGTGACTAAATATCTTTTATATTTTTTGACTGTATTCTTTGTAAACAGCAGGACAGTTCGTCCCTCTGTCGCCCTCTGCTGGCGAACTACAGAACAGTTTGAACATTTTTCTTCACTTCCAAATCAATCCAAGGATAAAAAGGGACAAAAATATATTTCTGATGTACGTTATGAACCGTCCAGACTGCTGGGACACGTCTGTTTTCTGTCCTCAGAGTCAAAACTAAACCTGGAGAAACAGTTTTTATGATCCACATACCTGAAACAAACTCCTAGAAAACTTCTGCAGCTGAGATCTGCTGCAACTCTCAGTTCTTTTACATCAAACTTGAGGCTTTTGATTCATATCTTGCACTGCACTCTTTTAAATGTCTTTTTACAGTGTCTTGTGTTTCTTTTACATGTTGTTTTAATGGTTTTTATGTTTTATGTAAAGCATCTTGCTGTTGAAAGGTGCTTTACCAATAAACTTGCCTCATGTGGTACAAAAGTCACACTCGTTTTATTTTAATCTCTTCATTATCTGGATAATAACATCTGATCAGAGGCCTTTACATTCATACCTGCTGTTAATATCCAAGAAACACATTTCTGATACAGTTTGCAGCCAGTTTTCATGTTGTACAAGCAGTACTATTGTTTTTATCTTATATTAATGTAATTTTATTTTATTTTATTTGAAATTATTTTAATTGTCTCTTCTTGTTTGCCTCATTGAAATGTTTCATGTCTTTGCACCGGCTACCAACACAAGCCTCACTGAACATTTTACTGATATATTTAGTCTCAACATTTTTATGACTCGCCAAATACATTAATTAACAACATTTTTCTTCTATTTCTTATTCTGTTTTTCCTCATTCACTTCAGTGTACATTTCCAACATAAGATTTTTACACAAAATACGAGCTACAAGTTGTAACAACAACAATAAACACATTCTCTGATTGAAAAGCAGCAGGAGACAAAAAACCTTATATTACCTACCGCCTTCTCAAAATAATAATATATAAATAATATAAACGGTCTCTCATGGATGGTTTGCCAGCACTTTCAACCATCATTTAAGACAAATGTGCACACATTAACACACTCATTATATTGACAGAATTCATCCAGTATTATGCTTCCTTCAAAAAGTATTTGCTGTGGTAATTTAGTAGAATATAAAAGTAATTTCCAGGATATTTGGTGCATTTACATCAACAGAAGGTAGATACAGATCATAGATTGTAAAAGGTCATTTAAACTTTATTATTAAGACATTTGCTTTGCTCCATCAACAACTTCTGTCTCAACTTTTGAAGGCAAACGTTAAAGTCTTAACTTTGACCTACCGTATTTACTGTAGTTGTGTGCACACAGTTTTCCTGTGCAAAGAGAGTTTAGTACTGACATTTCAGGTGTTTGACCTCCACATAAAGTGGTTTAGATTATCTGGATAAACTGTCTTCCAGCCTGTCTGATCATCTTACTGTTTCTTTTTAGTAATGTCACCACTCAGTAATTAACGTGTTATTATTAATTATTATCACTGATAGAAATGGCGGGAAAAATCTACAAAAATAAGCTCCAATTTGTAAAAAAACAGAATTATCCTCTAAATGGGATTGAAACTAATTTATGATTTTCTGTTTTTTTATACTGTTCTGATGATGTTCTGATGTTAAAAGTGGTTAAATTTCCAAAACCATAACTACTGTAAAAATGAGAACGTAAAATAAGAGACAGGAGCTAAAACAGCCTGTTTCAGACAGAGGCTGAACTGAGGGGCTGCATAAAGGACCAGTAGAAGATAAATAAGGAGTTTTTTTGAACTGGAAATCATACAAAGATATTCCAGTAGAGTCCCAGTATATAAATACAGAGCTGGAAATGTGCATGACGTCCTCTTTGACATACAGATCTTCTACTTTAACAGGCCTCCAGCAGGTTACAGTCTCCTTTTTGACATCTCCTCTGATGTTCCCACACGTATCCATGCTCTCAATATAGATCTAACTGAGACAGTAGAGCATATATACTGTATATAAATACTTAGAAAAACAGAAGAACAGTTCAGTTAGCACACTCATTCCTCTGAGGGACTTGAAAGTTTTACTAGCTGGTGTGTTTTGTAATGTTTCTAGTGTTTTATTAAGTGTGTGTGGTGATTGTATTGTGTGAATGAACCATCTTATTGTGATCCTGTGTGCTGTTTATCCTGCAAACAATAGTAAAGAACAACTTTTTCTCTGCTGTCAAAAACGTCGCTTCGTCTGGTGTTTTCTACAGTTTGTGTCTCATGTCATCGAGGTTTGTTCATGTTCTTCTGTCCCAAAAGGCTTTTTTTGTGTGTTTAACTAATGTACCTGTGTTGATAGTTTCACAGGTGTGTGTGTGTGTGTGTGTGTGTGTGTGTGTGTTTTGTCTGCAGACACATTAAAAAAAATGCCTTTTAGTGTGTGTGTGTGTGTGTGTGTGTGGATTCATTAAAGGCGTTGTTAGTCCGGAGAGACGAGCTCTGCTAAAACGCCTGCAGGCTTAAATCCACCGAGATTTCACTTCTGTGCAAGTCTCTCGCTCTCTCTCTCTCACTCTTCCCTTTCCCCCTCCACTGTGTTTATATGTCTCTCGCTCCTCTCTCTCTCTCTCTCTCTTCCCCAAACATCTCGTCTGTCTCTTTACTGTCGTCTTCTCTGTCTGTCAAAATGCTCTTTTTCCTCTTTTCCTGTGTGTTTTAGTCTAAAAAAAAACTAAGCATTGTTTTTCTTTTTGTGATTATTTTTCTAAAAAAAGTGAACATCTTCTTTTTTTGTTATTAAGACAGTTTCCATCATGTCCTCTGAGAACCAGAGAGGAAAATCTCTACTTTTTGTAGTATACCCTCCTCTATTCTCCTGCTTTTATTGTTAAAACACAAGTAATTTTCAGTCTAGTTCTGTTCTGTCCTGTTGGGAAAAAGTTAGATCTTTTCTAAAAACAGACCCGTGAAAAACCTACAAACGTGCATAAATGAATTTTCAAAAAAAAAAGTAGCTGAAGTTCAGGTTCAACTTCTTGCAGCGGAGACTGTTGGAGCTGTGCAGGTTTAGGGTTGACTGATGATTCTGTGAAGCTGTAACACTCCTAACATATAAAGAATATAATAACTGTCGACTTCTCTCTGGAAATCCCTGTCTTTGCTCTTATTGTGAGGAGGAGGAGGAGTTTTTCTTGATCACCTGTTGTGATTTGGTTGCTATATAAATAAAACTGACTTGACTTGAGAACAACGATCTCTTTCTACTTTTTTTTTCTAACTTTTTTTTGTTCTACTTTATTTCTTTAAAACCAACCAACCTTCTTTTTTCCTTCATCTTTCTGTAAAACCGTCACTACATCCTCCTTTATCCTCTCTTTTTTTTTTTTTTTGCAAATATCTCCTCCTCCGAAAAAGTTCTGCACCTTATTTCTCTCTTTTTTTTTTTTACACCTTATAATGCTTTTTCTGATCCCTCTTTCTTTGTGAAAAGATGGGTATTTTCCTCTTTTATCCTTCTGCCTTTTCTCATTCGCCCTGACAAGTGAAACTTCTTCCTCCACCTGCAGACGCTCCTTGAAAAAAAAAAAGAGCATTTTGTCCTCTGTTCTTTTCTTTTCTCTATCTGAAAATCACTCGCTCCCCATTTCTCTCCCTTTCTTTGAGAAAAGCCGAATTTCTCTCTTCATCCCCTGTGCCAAGTATTTCTCTCCTTTTCCTCCCTTTTCTCTGCCTACAAATCACTCCGGTTCCCTCCCTTTTCTTTGTGAAAAGACGAGTTCACCTTCTTTCTCTTCTTTCTCTCTGTTCTCGGAGTGGAACTGAGGACAGATTGACTTTGAGATCTGACCCGAGCTAAGACCGGCTGTCAGCAGGTAATGATAGAGACTTAGAGAGTGACGCCTCTTCACAGAGAGGGATCACGCCTCGTCCTCCACTTAAAAAGAAGCCTTTTAAAATTTAGATCCCTGTTGAGAGAACAGGCTATCCCTCTAAAATACACCTTGATCGATTCCCCCAACTATCTGACTCCTGCAGCAGCGGGGGAACCGAGTGCAGACGTGGAAATAAATCCCACAAAGAAATCGAAGCCTGCGAGCTGCTGCTGTTCCGCAAAAACAGAAAGAAAGAGCATGAAGAGGGTTTTTTTTTTTCACTCCCTTAAAAATCTGCTGCCACTTTTTGACAAAAACTACAAGAAACTGCAAAACTCTGAGCTTCCGCTGAGCAAAGTAACAATTATCTGTGACTGATATTTATGTACTAAAACAAAATTGGGTTAAGGTTAGGGGCTAGAGTTAGGGTTAGGGGCTAGAGTTAGGGTTAGGGCTAGGGTTAGGGAGTTAGGGTTAGGGGTTAGGGTTAGGGTTAGGGGGTTGGGGTTAGGTTTAGGGCTAAGGTTAGCGTTAGGGGCCAGAGTTACGGTTAGGGGTTAGGGTTAGGGTTAGGGGGTTAGGGCTAGGGTTAGGGGGTTAGGGTTAGCGTTAGGGGCCAGAGTTAGGGTTAGGGGTTAGGGTTAGGGGCTAGGGTTAGGGTTAGGGAGTTAGGGTTAGGGTTAGGGGTTAAGGTTAGGGTTAGGGTTAGGGGATTGTGATGGATAATAGACAACCATCCACCATCTTTACTTTTCACCTTGCTGCACAAAGGACAAACTATTGAGTTAGATAATCATGAGGTTTCTTAGAGATGCTGCAACTTCTTTATGACTCCATATAAAGTTGTTGTGAAATCTTCCTAAACTTCATGCTACTGAAAAATGGTGGAAAAACACAAACAGGAACCTCAGAGAAGGCCGAGTTAGGTAAAAGTGTTATGAAAGTTACAAAAAATGATGACGCAGCTCCTTTAACTCCCACACCGGAGTTTCTAACAAGCACACTGACCCTTTTCATCCTGCTTTAGTTCCTTTATTTGGGTAAAAAGAGTCAAAAATGTAAGAATGCAAATGACCTAGTGGCCAAAAACATCTTTAATTTGTGTCGGCTTGAATTGAAAATGTTTAATCTTGAAGAAAACATTTCCAGATATCCACTGAATACAGCTGTATGCATAAAATAATAAGAAACAACAAACTATTCTTCTTCTTTCTATTTCTTGTTTTCTTTATTGTGTAGTCTTTCCATCCTCATTATTTTTATTTAATGTAATTCTGTTTGTCTTGGGTGTTTTAGCAGACATCTTTTAGCTTCCAACCTGTCCAACACAAGTATTTGTTCTCTTAAAATGCATGTATACTTGAGCATATTGTCTGAATGTCTTTGTGTTCGTATCAAATCTTTAAATATTTTAGAAAAAATCTTTTGTGCAAACAAATAAAGAGAGAGAGAACATACACTGCAAAAAAAAGAGGACAATATAAATCCATCTATACCAACATGAAGATGTTTGGGAGTAAAAAATACTGATTGGAGTCTCTAATGTGCACAAAATCAACAAAACCACACAGCTGAAAATAAATTTTCCAATCCAAAAACTCCTCACAACCACCAAACACAAACCGGATTTGTCACACATCCAATTAGGCAGAAAACTTCTCCACGTTTGCTGAAAAAGTGGAGAATCATTAGACCGCTGCTCTGAAATCAGCTTCCACACAATCAGCGGCGAAGTTCATAAGCCACCGAATTAAACCGCCCCCGAAGAAAGGCAGATTTCAGAACAATCTGACCGCGCTCCATTTGACGGGGAGGATGAAGAAAGAGAGAGAGAGAGAGAGAGAGAGATGAAAAAAAAAAGAAAAGACACGAAGCACCTCCAGCGCCCCGTAGCCATCCATTTCTGAAAGCCCCCCTTTCAGAGAGGAAATTAATTTTGAAAGAGGAAGAATAAAACGAGCAGCCGAGGTGACTGAAGGTGCTGTATTAGACTACGCTCGACTAAAACCAAGTCATTTAAACCGCTGGCTGCCGGCTCGCCTCCCTGACCTCCCATCCTCACAGCAGACAGAGAGGAATAATCTCCCTTCATATTTCACTTCCTTTTTTCCCCTGTTTTACACATCCTAAACCCCCCCCCCCGTCTGACCCCGCCGGGCCGCCGTAGAGTCACTTCCTGATTGCCACTCTGGTGATGCTCGGGAACTTTCAGGAGACGGTAATTGAAAAAGTTTCATGGATCTTCATGCTGTTTTTTTTTTAATTTGTCCTGGAGGTGTGTGACATGATTTAGTTTTGTCAGGTGTTACGACAGCGGCGACGGCAGCCAGAACTCAGGCAGGTAAAAAGATGTTTAACTGATTTTTAATAACTTATTCAACTCATATTTCCTCACATACAGCATTTGTCATGTGGGATGAATACACGTGTGCAAAAATGTCTTCTCCTCAACCAGTAATCCCAGTTCAGCAGCAGAAAACACTTTCTTTTGTGCTCCATTACTTTACAGACGTGTAAAACACGTCAAAACCAAGCGGCAACCTCCGGGGCTGTAAAATGAAGCCAAAAACTGCAGTTCCTTGAACGGCCACTTGAGGCTCCAAAAGCGAGTCAATCCCCATAGACCCCCATGTTAAAATGTCCAACTTTACAGCAGAAATAAACATCTTTACAGCCTGGTACAAACAACCGGTTTTGGTCTCTGTAGCTAATTTCCTCTTTCATGACGACTGTACGGGGGGTGAATTTTTTTATAACTCATCCGTTTAAATTTTATTAAGCTGTGAAGTTATGCATAATGAAGGACATGGCTGCTTTGAGTGACAGGTCCGCCAGCCGCTAGGTGGCTTGTTTCAGCCATTCGGCCCGCCTCTTTGCCCATTTTTGATTGGCTGGGAGTTAGGCAGCGTCACGCACTGCCAAGATGACGACGGCCGGAGGGGCTCACTTTGAGCTTGAAAACCGCTCTTCAGAAACCAACGAGTGACGTCACGGTAACTACGTCCATATTTTTATACAGTCTATGGTAAAATGTCTAAATCGTAAAATCAATCAATATGCAAAAAAAAATTATTTTTGTCAAAAAGTAACATCAATGCTAACCGCTAAATTAGCCAATTTGAGTCACGATCATAGACTGTAAAGAATATGGATGTAGCCACCGTGATGTCACACGTTGGTTTCTGAAGAGCGGTTTTGTAGCTTCAGCCGTCGCCATCTTGGCAGTGCCTGACTCCGCCTCACTCCCAGCTAATCGAAAATGGGCAGAGAGGCGGAGCTGAGGTGGCCGAATGAAGCCTGGTTGCTGAAACAAGCCACCTAGCAGCCACGTCCTTAATTATGCATAACTTGATGGCTTAATAACATTTAAACAAGTGAGTTATATAAAAAATTCACCTCCCGTACAGTTGTCATGAAAGGGGAAATTAGCTTGAAATTGTACCAGGCTGTAAACATGTTTATTTCTGCTGTAAAGTCGGGCACTTTAACATGGGGGTCTATGGGGATTGACTCGCTTTTGGAGCCTCAAGTGGCCATTCAAGGAACTGCAACTTCTGCATTGGCTTCATTTTTTAGCCCTGGAGGTTGCTGCTTGGTCACAACAGTCCCGTAAACTGTGACGTGATTAGTTTCACTACATGTTCACTTGCTGCAGTTACGGGACCGCGGTGACTCCAGGTGGCGAGCTGTCTTTGATGAGGTATCATGTCTGGTTTACGAGACTTGAAGTGCTGGGAATCGACCGAACAGTTTCCAGATTTTACTTGTTCCAGTTTGTCTCTAACGCTGCATCACCAGCCTGCAGGCGGCGCAGCTATTTTTATTATTCTTGCTCAACCGTCCTAAATAAATATGATGTTTCAATCCTGCATTTTGCAGGCAAACAAAAGTTCATCAAAAATGTGAATCGACTTGATTTTTTGGCCACATCGCCCAGTTCTAGCAGCGTTTTATGCAAATCAGATGATCTGTGGCTG
Organism: Thunnus thynnus; assembly: GCF_963924715.1. Lineage (NCBI taxonomy): Eukaryota > Metazoa > Chordata > Actinopteri > Scombriformes > Scombridae > Thunnus > Thunnus thynnus. The sequence goes on from NC_089532.1 coordinate 2,088,418, forward strand.
GGTTAATTTACATTTGTATTCTTGGTGAATATCCTGCTAAATACAAAAAAAAGTGCAATGATGCAAAACTTTGCTGCCCTCACAATAATTTGGGAAATACTGCCTTCGACTCTGTGGTCAGTGAGATGAAGCAGCACCTTAAAACAAGAATAAACTCTAATGAGATCTGATGAACTGATCTCTGATGCTCTGCAGCTTCCTGTACATGACAGTAACTGACTCTCAGCTGCAGCCGACTGTATTTGACTGAAGTTGAACGTGTCTGACTGCATGTGACTGTCCCATCAGGCCTGTTGTCCTTGCTTTGTAGTTGTTATTATTTGGCGTTCTGCCTAAACGCCTTCACTGCCTCCGACACACCGTGAAATGCTGTGCAGCTCTGAACGCCTCCTCAGCTTTTACCACCACAGTAAAGATCTGGCTGCAGCAACAAACAGCATACTGCAAATCATCCAGACAGCCACTAAACAGGGACACCAAACCTCTGCCTCTATGTGTGTGTGTGTGTGTGTGTTTGTTTGTTAGAGAGGGAGAGTGTATTATGCTTCCTGACAAGGGTAATAAGATTGTAGAGTTGCTGCTGTAAAGAAACTTTTCAAAGATACAAGAGAGCAAAATCTCTCTAAGTGGCCTTTAACTTTCAAAGTTTTAAATGTAGAAATACTACTGCAGTAATATTGTCCTTATAGGAGATGTAGAGGAGTATAAATCAGATCAAAATATCAGGTCAGACTAGTGTGCAAACTTTGACTAGAAAGAGCTAAATTTTTGTTTTTGCTGTTGTAGGTGAACAGAAGAAAGAAGCTGAAATAGAAGTTAAAATCCACAAGGTGGCGCCACTTTATGCAGGAAGTTGGGACAAAAAAAGATTCAGTCGAAAAGCTGCAGAACAAGCGTGAACCTGCACCTCGAGCTGAGATCGTTTTGTCAACTGCTTTTTCCGATCTCAATCAGCTGACTTCATTGTCCAATCAGAGCAGAGTATAGAGTCAAGTGGTGACAGTACTCACAGTCCAGGTGACTCTGTCTGATTCCCTCCACGTCTTCGGCATGAATGAACTGGTAGCACCTCTTCCCCACGATGTCCACTGGAGTCAGATCCATGTAGTCGCTGATCCTGAGACACACAAACACGTTAACAATATTACAACAGACTGGAAAATATATTCATTGATAAAAAGAATACTATATGTTTGTTATGTTGAACATTAAACATGGTCAAAGTTTCAAAATTTGAGGTGAACATAAGTTGAATGCTGCCTGCAAGTCAAAACTCAGGGATTCAACCTGCTTTTCTACCTTGCCGATGAACCGACGTCGGCTCATCGCAAAAGCCTATAAACATCCGTCCGTTCTGTATCCTTGGTTGCTAAGGTGGTTGCTAAGGTTGTTGACGTTGTACGCTCTCATATTTCAGATCTGATTCAGCTCCAACATGTATGGATGGATTTGAGAAGTTTATATTTTCAGTAAAGAAGGAGAACAAGAAGTGAAATCCTGCTACTATAGTTTGTTTACGCTTCCTGAAGCTGACCAATCAGAGCAGAGTGGGCTCATCAGGAGGCGGGGCCTTAAAGAGACAGGAGCTAAAACAGCCTGTTTCAGACAGAGGCTGAACTGAGGGGCTGCATAAAGGACCAGTAGAAGATAAATAAGGAGTTTTTAACTGGAAATCATGCAAAAATATTCCAGTAGAGCCCCAGAATATAAATATAGACCTAATTCTCTATTCACACAAAACCAGCATCTTACACTTAAATCCAGTTTTAAAGTAGAATTCAATAAACTCTTCTCATCTTCACAACTGAGAGATTTGATAAGTAGAAGAACAAATTGTTGGAGAGGTTTAAATCTCTCCACTGTGGCCTCTGCAACTTATTTTTTCTCACATGATTTTGAGAATATCTGTAAGCTGAAATGTACATTTCACCGTGTTTGGTTTGGTTTCTTCGCATTGCATTGAGCTCCTACACCGAACTGCAAGTAGCAGCAAGTGTTGTGAAACTCTGAAATATATAACTTGTCACACCGGGACAATTTTCTCTGTACAGTTCTGGTACTTGCCAATTAAAAAGAAGGATTCAGGGAAGTAAAAAAAAAAAAAAAAAAAAGCTTTATATCCAAACAACAGAGACAGAAGCCTGTCTGTCTATTGTACAGGTAACACAGAGCCGCTTTAAAAGGTTTAATTTGAACAAATTTGCCACAGGATAGACAGAACAATTTCCCCGGTATCATTCTGATAGAGGACGGTCGGGGGGGAGAGACTAATGTCTGGCAGGCAGATAACAGCACACTCTGTTCTTTAGAAAAACCCATCCTCCCATTTTCTCATTCTCTTAGAAACTCATCCTCAAAATGGGGCTGTAATGGGAGCAACGCTTGTCTGTTCGCCGCGGCGACGATTTCTGTCGCTCCGCATTGAATATCATCATCTGCCTTGCATTGTGTCCCTTTTTCCACCCACAAAAAAAGCAATCTGTCTACTATCATTTTTTCCGCCTCTCTTTTTATAATAAAACATGAAGGGGTTATTTTTTTTTTCCCCGTCTGATATGAATCTCCCCGGTCGGGCCGGTTAACTCCTGAGCGAGATCCTGATGCCTATCTGCTTTATCTGGACAGAGGGAAGGAGATAGATCCATCAGCGACATATTTCACCAGGGAGGATTGGGTCAGACTTCCTCATGAATAAGAAGCTCCGACAAGGGAGACAACTTTTTTTTTTTTTTTTTTCCTCCCTTGAACAGCAGGTATGAAGCATGAATGCAGAAATAGTCAGTAAAATCGAGTTTTTTGTATTTCACACTGGTGCTCGAAAAATTGGATATGTAGAAGCAGTTTCTCTAAAAAAAAGTCAATTAAATGATCAGATGAATGTAAAACAAGCTCATTCCAAAAAAAAAAGTAAAATTATATGGAAGCTCAAAGACGACATAAGTGAGAAAAATACTTTTTGTTTTTTTAGCATATCATCAACAACTAAAATTGTTTTGTAATTGCTGCATAACAAACAATAAACCTGGATTTTGGAGGCAGATACTGATATTTTTCACAAATGCATAATGTAAACAAACATTCGTGATTTATTGGCCGACATGTACACGGATACTTTTATCTGTAAAAAGCTAATATCAGCCAAAATATTGTCATGGTTAATTTATTGCTCTAGCTCTAATCTTGACAGTTTATATGTAGCTTTTTAAAAGTTAGTGGAATAAAATAAAGTTTGGAAATATGGAAGTACGGTATTGTGCAAAAGTTTTAGGGCACTTTAGACATTTCCATTATTCTCCATAATGCAACACCATCAGGGAGGCAATTTATTCTGCAGCAGGACAACGAGCACAAACATCCAGCCAGAGTTATAACTAAGAACCGTGTTCAACAACAAGAATAACAAGGAGTCCTGCAACAGATGGACTCTGATCTCAACATCACGGAGTCAGTCTGGGATTAACATGAAGAGACAGAAGCAGCAGAAGAAGAAGAACTGCTGCGACTTCTCCAAGATGTAGGAACAACCGACCTGTCGAGTAGCTGAAACACTGAGAACTGCTGCTGGTTTAAAGGCGAAGCTGCTCACAGCAGATATTGATTTACTTTAAGTTTCTGCTGTTTACTCAACTTTGGATCAAATTAACTGATCAATTAAAACTATTCATGACATTATTTTTGAAACATTTCTCACTTTAGTTTTAGTGACTAAAACCTTTGCACAGTACTGTATGTTGTCATATAAACATACAACATTTTGTATGAAAAAAAAAAAAAAATTACAGCATTTGGGTTTTCACTTGTAGCTTTTTTTTGTCTTTTCTTGCCTTCCGTACATTCCAGGTTTTGTATTTTAACTTTAAAAATGTAACAAATATTTTCATGTAGAAATTATGAAATGGCAGGTTAAAAAATATGAAAGAAATTTAAATATTTTTCTCACCTGAAGTCACAGAACACAATACTTTGAACTTATGTTTGGATCTTCACATTTTCCTATATGTGAATTTTTATTATTAGACTTTTATGTCTCCTCTGGTCTTCTGTACAAATTTCACATCGTACGTTGAGAAAAGAATTGTTTCAAAATGTGGCATCACACGGCTCGTTTCCTTTCTTCTACCTGTTCTCGCAGTAGACGATCTTGAGGTCCATGTTGACTCGGGTGACGAACATCTGACAGTCGATGCGAACCTCGTTGATGGTGGGCGGCGGGAGGGCGTGAGCCACCACCACCATCCCCATGATCTGATTGGGCACCGAGCGGCTGTGCGTGAGCGCCATCCTGATCCGCAGACGCCCCGTGATGTGGATCACCTGACCGGGAGGAGACAAACATTCAGAGAGGACATGGATTAACCTCAGCAGGAGGAGAAATATGAGGTCAAAGGTCAAAGGTTATTAGTTTGTTTATTATTAGTTTAGTAGATTTTCTTTATTGCATCACCAGATCATTTTCATGTGCACTGACACATCTTATTTTCCAATTCATTATATTTTTTATTTGATTTAACCCTTATTCAACTGGAAAAGCCTTGTTGGTTTCCATATTCCTGTATTAAAGAATCTTTTTCCAGAGTGTTTTGACCAACGTGCAGCAATAACGAATCACAAAAAACACAAGACAGATAAAACAGAATTTGCCATAAAACTAGAATTAAACAGAAATGTGATTTAAAAAATGATTAAATTGTTAGAAATGTTAGAGAAACAAGCTAAATGGCATCTTAAAAATAAAACAAAGAGCTTTCTAACATAAAATAAATTTGAAATGTCAGTACAGCCGATCTCACATCACAGCTGATGTCATTAACCTGAGTATTTGTTTATTTCATCGTAAAATAATAATTTTATCTGCAGCTCAGCAGCTTGATCATGACGGCTGGTCAACATGGTATTTATGAACTGTGATCAAATTTTATACGTGTTCTGTTGTCTGACAACAGAAACAGAAAAATACATAAATGAGAACCATATTGTGAGTTTGGTTGTATTAACACACAGTGTTTGTGATCACTGGATCTTGTCTTAAAGGTCTTAAAGCTCCTCATATCGAAGCAACAAACAACTAATATGAGATGTGATGTTTCTGCAACTTGGTCACACAGCAAACACATCTGATCCCAGGACCTGCTGAGGCTTTTTTTTTTTTTTAAGTAATTAATTTTTCTTTTAGTGCATTTCTGTAGTGAACATCAATAATATCTCCTCATATTTTTCATTCACTGTAGAAATTAACTGGCGCTCATTTTTCCCACTTCAAACATCATTTTAATGAGCTTTAAACAGAAGAATTTTGGGATTTCAGCAAATCAAACATCACATTATTTTTTATAGACGTCTTCCTGCTCATAATTTTCTTTTTCTTTATGTTTCATGTGACCTACAGCAGGACTCAGCTTCCTTCTGTTTTGCGCAATAAAACTGATTTATGATTATTCAGAGCTTGTAAATGCTCTAAAACAGATCACAACCTTTATATTATGGTCTGATTTCCTATATTAAACTCTGTCTGTATGTATAATATATGTAAAATAAGGAGAGGTCAACACAGAAAAAGACAAATGATGACGACCTTTTGGGGGATTTTACCTCACTTTCTTTTTGTTCTTTTTCCTGAACTGACTGGATGGAGAGAACGGGAGGAAGAGGAGGAGACGGACGGACGGAGGGAGAGTGAAGGGTGTAATTATCCGGAGCTTTAAAGTCTTGTGGCGCTTCAGAAGTCTGTCGGATGCGACAGATCTGCGGGAAATGTTAATCAGCTGCTGCTCGTCTGGGAAAAATGTTTGCTCGTCTTTTAAAACGCTGTGTCACCACTTTTTTTTCCTCCTCTTTGGTTACACGTCACATCTACAGTAGGAGAGTCAAAGAGTTTGTCTAAACTCTGAAGAGTCTTAAAGTTATGCAGGACAAGTTAGGCTATTCAGAAATGACATCATTTTGCATATGAGTAGTGCTATACTAAGGATGTGCAGAGAGCCCAGTATTTGTATTTGTATCTGTATTTGTTGAGGCAGCAAAATTATTTGTATTTGAATAAAAGTGGAAAGAGGCTTAAATATCCTGTTTTTGTTGTCATTAAACTTTTAGTTTTAGAAAATTTAAGTGTTACAATAAGTGTGTCAGTAGTTCAGCTTTATCTCTGGAGAACACTCCCAACTTTGGAACTGATGTCCAAATTAAGAAATGTGCGTCATGTAGCAGGTGGATGTGACTCCCTTCGTTGAGACCTGCTGATAGACGTCACAGCGGAGCAGAGGAGAGACACTGAGATAGTGATGTAACCGACCTGCACCCTGGTAGTTGACATGTTTTATTTTTCTTCCTGAAAACAAATAATTTTTAAAATATTTGTATGAAACAAATATTTGTAAAAAAAACCCCACTATTTGTGCTTTGTCGAATAATGTATTTGTATTCGGGCACACCCCTATAGGAAACTTTTTATGTAAAAATACTAAAAATGATGATTGAAATTTTGTAATTTTTTGTTGTCTTTGTGTTCAGAAGTTTTCAATCCTGCACAAATATCCATATATGAAGATTAACATTAAAAACATGTATTGATAGTGACGATGGATACGTTTAGCGACGTCACTGTGATTCATATCAAGCTGTGATGTCATGTTTTGTTTACATGATGGTGAATCTACTCGACGGAGTTACACACAATGTTTCACGATTTCTACAAACAACGCAACAAACGTGATTGTCTTTGTGACATTTAACAGGCAGTTTCCTCCTTGTCGCTGTAACATTAGCTGACATGTCGAACACTCACACACACATTAAACTGCGTGACCTGTGATTGACGTCTCAGAGTAATAATTTTTTATTGTTTATTTTTACTCTTAAACAAGTGAAAAATCATGTCAGTAACTTTTTTTTAAAATATATTGTATCAGACATGTGTCCACTGTAGTGGGCACCATGCCTCAACAGAATAAAAAGTGATTAATGGAAATCTTTTTAACTAAGAGCAAATGGTATGAATACACATAGGAACATTAGATAACAACAACAGTAGAGAGTATAGAGTGGACAGATGTATTTTCAGTCACAGGATATAATGTACAAGAAAAATATTATTAAAAACTTGGTAAAAGTATTTCAAACATCTTATTTAGTTGAAAAATATACGTTTTACCTGTTTTTTTTTCTCTGAGACTAAAGTATTTAACAGATATTCCTGAGCTACTCGGTTCATTTCCTCCACCTTACACCTTAGAATTTATTTCAAGATTCAATATCTCAAAATCACAGAGAGAGTCAAAAATGATATTCAGATGGAATTGTAGACACCTTGGGGGTTCAACACCTGGTAGTTGGGACATGGTGCTACAACTTAAATGGTTCAAGATGGCTTCCAAATATCTGCCCGCTGTAGTGGACACCATGCATGAAAGGGTTCAAATCTGATTATCCAAGATAGGCAAACAGGTGATTTATGAGTAACTTCACTGGGAAATAAAAGAAAGACAGAACAGATAACATTTAATATTACACAAAATGTATTTATGGATTTTGTTAGTGACAAAGAAGGTGCAGGATCCAATCAAACAGGTGCCGGTCCCAATCGGTCCCAATCTGGGAGGTCCAGGATCCTGTTCCATATGAAGCTCCACAGCTTTTATCCAAACTTGGATTTTCTGATCTTGTAAATCAGACAGGTTTGATGTTGTGTGGACCAGAGACTCTGACAGTAAACAAGCAAATGTAGGTGCCTTGCTCAAGGGCGCCTCTAGATTAGTTAATAAGGGAAGCAGGAAGTCGTTCTGGCTCTGCTGCAACACGACGGCTTTAAAACTACAAACTGTAACGCTGCATTATGTGTGTGTCAGACTGAAATATATGCAAGCGTGCGGGTGAATATTTATGTGTCTCCGCTGTGATTTGCATGTGATCTGAGTCTGCCAGGTGGAACTTACACACACACACGCACGCACACACACACACATGCACGCACACACACACACACACACACACAGACACACAAAAACACACACACACACACTCAGACACACACACACAGTAAGAGAATAAAACATCAATCTTCACTGATGGTTCAGCTGTCTCTCTTTACTCTACTGAGGAGAGGACGTCTCTGCTTTAAAGGAGCAGTCTGCAGGATTTAGTGCCATCTAGTGGTGAAGCTGCAGGTTGCAACCAACTGAATAAACCCCCCCTCCCCCTTCCTCCCTCCCCTTCCTCCGTCCCCTTCCTCCCTCCACTTCCAAGCTGCGAAAATTGCGTAAAATTCCCTCTCTAGAGCCAGTGTTTGGTTTGTCCATTCTGGGCTACTGTAGAAACATGGCGGCTCCGTGGAAGATGACCCGCTCCCTCTGTAGATATAAAGGCTCATTCTAAGGTGACGAAAACACAACGATTCTTATTTTCAGGTGATTAAACACTAATTAAAACATACTTAATATGAATATTATTTTCCATTTCTGCCCTTAATCTTACAAACAGGTTATTTAAGTTTAAGTAACAATATAAAAGCATTTCTGGATCACGAATCGATCACATTTTATAGTTTTATCACTGAGTAAGTTTTTATTCTACAATAATTTAATAAACAATAAATGTAACTGAAGAATCATTGAATTGAGGAATTAATTTTTTTTTTGTCAACTTTTGACATTTTGTCTTTGACAATAAAGTTACAGCAGCTTGAAGACTTTCCACCGCTGTCTGCTGTCATACTTGATTGTATTAGTCCGGGATACACACACACACACACGCACACACACACTCACACTCACACACACACACACACACACTCACACTCACACACACACACACACACACACACACACACACACACAGGCTCGGCAGCCCAGAGAATCCTCTTTAATCCCGCCTCTCGATCTGCGAGCGGAAAGACGGTCACAGAGCTTAGAGGCCTGATGTTACACCTATAGGACTGAGATCTGTATATGCAGCACACACACACACACACACACACACACACACACACACACTGTATACATACACAGGTTTCCTTTATGCACAGAGGAAGAAGCATCCGTACATACAAAACCATCGTTAAGATCACCTAATCCATGTCGTCCCACCTGCATGCGGAGAGAGAGTATGTGTGTGTGTGTGTGTGCGTGTGTGTGTGTGTGTGTGTGTGTGTGTGTGTGTGTTACAGATGTACATCCTGCAGAATCACAACATCACCTTTTTTAAAATCAGTTTTTCTTTCAACACTAAAGATTTTTTGAGGTTAATTTCCTGTTTCAGGTGATTTTTCTGAACTTTTGTACATTTTTATTTTCCTTTGTTTTAAAACTAGTTTTCATTTTAGAAATTGGAAGATTTAGAAATTGTGTTTCTTTTCTTTTATCATGACCAGCGTGTGATTCCACAGATGAAGCATGAAGCTCGTTGACTTTGCATTAAAACAGTGATTAGTTCATTTGTCTTTCACATCATCCTTTAGTTTTTATTTGTTGGAGAAAATTGTTCTTATTTACAAAGTTGCTTTTTATTTAGTTTTAATCTTGTTTTCATTGTGAAAAAAGGTTTTCAACAAATATTTCTTTCATAGCTTTTGTTAAAAACTCATCAGGTTCAGTTTGAAACGAGTCACTGTGAACATTAAATCAACTAGAACTTTAACGCAATAATTATTTTTCTTTTGTGTCTGAACCAGAGTTGAGAAAGTTGTTCTCACCTTATATCCTGAGGACTTGATGTGCACTCCTCTCTTTGTGAGCGTCGACTTCATCCGGACGAAGAAGGATCTCTCCAGAGTGTTATCAGGAGCCAGAAGACTGGGACTGCTGGACTCCACTGACGGACAGAAACACACAAACATGAAGAGAACCTTAAAAAAACCATATAAACACTCCAATTCCAACAGAAAACCTTCATAAAGTCAAAAGGTAGCGAGGGCTGAAACATGAGCAGAATGGCTTAAACCTAACTAATAAATACAGTCGGCCAATCGCAGGTGCTGTCAAACCGTCAATCATCTCGACGCAGCTCGTATCAATCACACGGTAAAATGTCAAAACACGTCAAGAAGGAGAAAGACAACAGGAGCAGGATGTTCAGACGCAAATGAAAGGTTTGTTAAGGGAGGAAGGAAGAGCGGTTTAGTTTGAAAGGCGTAATAATCTCATGTCATGACGATCTCAAGTCTTTTTACCCTTCAGAGCACAACGTCGGACACAGGAAGTACATTTTTGCACCGCTCCGTGTGTCCGGTGACGAAGCAGCGGCCGAACCTGAAGGTGAAACGCTCCGTTTGTCAGAAATCGACTGCATATTCATAACTTCTCCATCCGTCAGAGGGAGTGACGGCAGGAGGACCCTTCGAGTTTTACATGCATAAATATTTTTTTACATTGAAAAAAATGATGTTAAAAAAAAGTTTAATTATCTCCTGTAGTCTGTAACTTCAGCTTCTGTCTTCTGTGCAGAGTCCGAGACTTCATATAAAAATAATCAGCTTTATTCCACACTGCACAACTAGTGGTGAAACATTATAGAAAAACGACACAACAGGTCATAATGTCAGTCGCCCCGAAAGTGTGACAGATGCCGTCTAGCTGGCGTATAGTCATTGTGAGGCGGAGCGGCTCAGATGACGTATATATATATATATTTATATATATGTGTGTGTGGACAGATTTCCTCATTCAGAGGAGACGTGAAGCGTAAATGAACGAATGGTCGCAGTTACACCCGTGAGACCTGAGCTGCAGCTGCACAGATTAAAATGAGAGCGTATCTGCTGCGGGTGACGTGCGCTTGAGAAACGCATCTGACACGCTCGCTGTCTAGACACGAGGTTAGTGGTGAACAGAAGGCTGCCGGTGTAAATACGGTCGTGGTAAACAAAGCGATCAGACTGCATGAAATCCAGTCAGATCAGGAAGCTTTTAGAAATATCAACAGTGTGAGTTTGGCTACTATTGACTCCAAAGAAACTCTGACATCATGAAGGAGGAAGACTCCAGTATGTGCAGGTAAAGATGTGTTATTGTAATGTCTGGTCATTCCATACACTCACATGCAACTGGAATAATTTGCTTTTTTTCTTGGAGAATAACGGAGCTTGAAGCTGAAGGAGCACATCACATATTCATTTATGTGGATGAAGTCGGCTTCAACCTCTCGGGAGGAGGAACATGATTGGGCAGAGGGCCTCTGTTACAGCGCCAGGTCAGAGGAGCGCCAGTATCACCGTCTCCAATGACGGCGTCCTTCGCCACATACCGACTATCGGTCCACACAATACAGAACAGCTCATCGCGTTTCTTGATACACTGAATGAAAGACTGGTTCTACCTGCAGAGAGAGGGCTGTTGAGGCCTGGCACGACTCTGTATGTATGTTGGTTTGCAGCTCAGCCTCGTATGATGATGTAATTCCTCCCGGCATACTCTCCTTTTCTGAACCCGACTGAGGAATTCTTCTCTGCTTGGAGATGGAAGGTATATGATCACCGGCCATATGACCAGATGTCCCTCCTGGAGGCCATGAATGCTGGTTGCCTGGCAATATGTGCAGAGGACTGGCAGCGACCGATACGCCATGAAAGGAGGTTTTTTCCCCTTTGGTGCATTGCGAGGGAAAACATCCAATGCAATGTTGATGAGAACGTGTGACCTAATCGCCAGGAACCAACAGACTTAATGTGAACTTCTGAGTGTTTCAAAGTTTTTATGTATAATATTCAGCATTTCTGAGTTTAAAGTATAGAAATGACAAGATGGAAAAATCTGATGCTTTACAATAAAAAATTTACTTTCTAAAATTCTAAATTCTTGAAGTGAAGAAAAGGATGCAGAACAAAATCTGCACCATAATGAACGTCTGGATTTGTCTAGTCTAGGTTCTTAATGTAGGTCTCACATGTCATCAACAGTTCATGAGCACAAAAAGACCTGAACACAAGAATCTCATCTCAAAAAAAGTGTAAAAGGTGCAGCTTTTATCTGGAGAAAAGAATACAGTTCATGCTGTGATATGGCTGCTCGTACTATAACTATGTAAAGTATCAACCAGTGGAACAGGCAGACAGCATACAGCAGGCAACAGGCATTTAGCATCATTTTTAACGTATTGGGTAGTCCTATAGACTTCTGATCAACTCCTACAACGTCTGAAATAGACGCCATGAGACCGATGATGTTTATATAAAGTGACAAATTTCAGCCTGGTCGCCAGAATAAAATGTTGGCATTGTTGTTATGTTTCTGCAAACCTGTTGAATGTGCTGATATGTTGAATATGTACATTTCAACACCTGTAATACGGAGCATATTAACATTTCAACAATAATATCATATCAACATTTCTGAAGTGACATCCTTCACATGACATCTATATAAGCTGACTTATTTCTTATTAGGAGGTGGAGCGGTTGCAACATTGACCACCAACGTGGACCACCTCACCGTTTTTTTATTTTCTTTTATTTTAATCCATGATCTTTCTCTAACCCTAACCAAGTGGTTTCTGTGCCTAAACCTAACCAGACCTTAACCACCACGTCACACCATAAAATATTTTTAACAGTGACTGCCGTGATACTGCATGTTGAAGAATGATGCTAAAGTGGTACCAGTGCGTTAAAAAGTGGCGCCGCGAGGTCCTGACCAAGCTTCCATATGTGACGAGTTGGGAACCAGCTCATATTAACAGCTGTATTTTGTTGAAAGAATATATTAATATGACAACAAGGTGAGCTGTTTGATGGAAATATTTGCTTTTGTTGCATGTTTTTAACGTCACTTTGGTGCAGCAACTTTCAGTTTCGGCCTGTGTGAACGGACAAATGTGTTCAAGCAAACGAGAAAAACTGTAACGCAAATCCTCCTCTCTCTCTCTCTCTCTCTCTGTCTCTCTCTCTCTCCGTCTCTCTCTCTCGTGTAAATATGTTTATGTGTGTGTGTATTTATGTTCATGCTACATGTGTGTGCTCGTGTGTGTGTTTGAACACTGTGAAGCTCGTTGCTTTCCCTCTTTTCTAACTCCTTTTTTTTTCCCTCTTTCCTGAACGCAACTCCCCTAACACACACACACACACACACACACACACACACACACACACACACACACACTCATTCACACACACACACACACACTCACACACACACTCATTCACACTCTCAGGTCTCTGGTGGACGCGGTGGTTTGATCAGCGCTGATACGTGTTGACAACGTCTAATCTGAAAACATTGAAAGAAATGAATTAATATGCAAATTCATCCTTTATAATATAAATGTCCTTGAAGAGAGAGAGAGGGGGGGGGGGGGGGGGGGGGTGAGAAATAGAGAGATGGAGAGAAAACGAGAGAGGAGACAGAAAAAAAGACAGAAAGGAGGAAAAGAAGAAGAAAAGAAATGGACATGAGAGAAGAAGAAGAAGAAGTAGAGAAGGAACAGATTGAAAGAAGAAGAAGAAAAGGACGGACACATGATGGAAAAGGGAAAGAGGGAGAGGGGGAGGAAAAATAAAAAAAGGAGCTTGAACAAGTAAAGGAGAGGTGGAAAAGAAGAAAAAAAGACTGTTGAGGAAAAAGGGGAGAAAGGGAGGAGAAAAGGAGTGATGAGAAAGGAGAAGAAGAAGAGAAGAAAGAAGAAGAGAACGATAAAGAGGAAGAAAGAGAGGGAGGGAGAAGTGGGGAAAAGCAAAGAAGAGATGGAGAAGAAGAAAAAAGAGGAGGATGGAAAGAAATGAGGATGAAGAGGTGGAGAGAGAGAGGGAGGGAGGTAGAGAGAAAAACAAAAGAGTGATGGAGAAAGGTAGAAAGAGGGATGGCAGGAAATGGAGAAAGTGAAGAGGAGAGTAGAAGGAGAAAAGGACAAAAGGGATGGAAAGAAAGAAGAGAAGGAAGAGATGGAGAGAGAGAGACAAAGTGAAGGAAAAAAGAGAGTAAAAAGGTGATGGAAAGATGGAAATGAAGGACAGGAGGAAAGAGGGATGAGCAGAAGGAGAAAAAGAATAAAAATAAAGATGAAAACAAAGAAGAGAGAGAGAAGGATAACAATTGAAAGAGGGATGGAGAAAAAGGAGGAAAGGAGGGAAGAAAACAAACACAAGGCTACAAATCTTTGTCTCCTCCTCCTCCTCCTCCTTTTCTCTCTCCTCCCCCCTGTTTTCCCTCCATCCCTCCATCCCTCCGTCAGTCGTTCACTTCTCTCTCGGTCCTCCAGGAAATCAGCCGCCGATCTGACGGAGGAATAATGATGATGGAGGGAGGAAACAGAAGAAAGGGAGGACGGATGGACGACAGGGGAGCAGGACCCTCTCTCTCTCTCTCTCTCTCTCTCTCTCTCTCTCTCTTTGTTATTCACTTTGAATTAATGGGATTAGTTTCCCCGCAGAAACACACACACACACACACACACACACACACACACACACACACACACACACACACACTTCCAAGGCTGTGTGTTGTGTTCGTTTACAATTAAACAATTTCTGCATGAATGAAGTGAAGAGAGAACAGACGCAGGAGGAGCAGAGAAGAAGAAGAAAAAGACAACAAACGAGAAGAAGAAGAAAAAGGGGGGAGGTGCAGGGGGGGGAGAGGAGAAGAAGAGGAAGAGTGGAGGGAATAATCAGAAAAAAAAGGAAGATAAAAAGAAGAAGGACAGGAAGAAAAAGAAAAAGAATAACAGGAAGAGACGGAGGAGGAGTAGAGAAGAAAAGACGACAGAAGAAGAAGAAACAGAGGAGTGGAGGGAATAGTAAGGAAGACAAAGACAAACAGAAGAAGAAGAAAAGAAGAACAAGAGGAGGAAAGGTAGAAGAGGAGCAGAGGTTGACAAATACTGACGCTTTGTCACGTCCCTCTGGCGTCTCACGCAGACGCACGACACACAACTAGATCCAACGTAGACACATCCGACTCAGAGCAACCAGTGAGGTCTGGTTAGGTTTAGCCACAAAAAAACACTTGGTTAGGTTAAAACCATCGCTTGAAATGTTGTCGTGGCAACAGTAAACACCACTTGTGGTTGGAAACCAGCGGTTTCCTGCAGCAAAGTTCACTTTTCACCAACCTGCTTCCTCCTAAAAAGGAAAATGTCACCTTATATAGACGTCATCGGTCTCATGGCGTCTTATGATGACGCGGATGGGTTGACGGCCTGGTGCGGCTCATACCGATGCTGAAAGGAAGAGAATAAGAGGAAGAGGAGGAGGAGGAGGAGTGGGGGAAATGAAAAGAAGTAAAAGACAACTAACAGAAGAAGAAGAAAAAGAAGTAGAAGAAGAAGGGAAAAGAGGGAATAATAAGGAGAAAAGACAGAATAAGGATGACAAAAGGTGGAAGGAGGAAGAGTAGGGGGAACTGGATGAAAAAGAGGACAGAAGAAGAGAAGAAGAGGAGTGAGGAAGAAGAAGAGGGAAGAGAAATATGAGGAAGAGTGGTGGAGGAGTGGAGGTAGTAAAAGAAGATGATGATCAAAAGAAGAAGAGGAGGAGGAGTGAAGGGATAAAATGATGAACAGAAAAAGAATAAGGAGAAAAAAGAAGAAGGGAGGAGAAAGAGAAGAGCGCAAAAGAGAGCAGAGGAGTGGAGGGAACAATAAAAAACAAACAGAAGAAGAAGAAAGGGAGGAGGAAGAGCAGCAGAAGGAACTGGATGAGAAGAAGAAAAACAGGAAGAAGAAGATGAACACAAAAGAAGAAGAGGTAGAGGAGGAAGAGTGGGAACAAGAACAGAAGAAGAAGAAAAAGAAGTAGAAGAAGAAGGGAATAGAGGGAATAATAAGGGAAAAAGACAGAATAAGAACGACAAAAGGGGGGAAGGAGGAGGAAGGAGGAAGAGGAGGAGGAGGAGGAAGAGGAAGAGCAGCATTGGGAGCCAGAGGAAGAAAAAAAGAAGATGAACAGAAGAAGAGGAGGAGGAGGAGGAGGAGGAGGAGGCGTGTGGGGATTCAGAGGTGTTTTCTCATTCTGCTGGTTGGGCGTGCGTTGCCGTGGCGTCTTCGGGGACGGCGCTCCTACAAGACAAAGATTAGCGCTACAAAGGCAGCAGGTGGCTGCCGGCGCCGCGCCGCCCGACTCTGGGACCTAATTATCTACGGCACGGAAACTTTCCCCCGTTTGAAGGACAAATGATTAATTAAAAAGAACAACTCACCTACGCCTGTGATCTGTGGACAATACCCAGAGTGCCGAGGGTTTGCTTCCACATGCGCGCGTGTACGTGTGTGTGTGTGTGTGTGTGTGTGATTGCGGGGAAGTCTCGGCGGGACGGTGTATCATTGTCAGGCAGTCTAATAGCTCTGCCTGGTTCAGAGAGCCCGTTGTGTCCGACTGATAACTAGCTAACGTGACGGCGGCGGCGGCGGCGTGCAGGGGGGGGGCGAGACAAAGCGAGCTACAGCAAGGTCACCGTGACCTCCAGCTGACGCCACGACGACAAACCGACGCCAGAGTGAGGAAGACGCAAATATAATTGGCTTAACAAGTGGGGAAGTAATACGGGAGATAAGGCAGACGCATGTAGCACATGAATGAGTCATTTACAACTTTAAGTGGCTCAGAGGAAACTGCAGAAGAAGAAACTCAGCTCTCAGCAAAAGTTTTAAAAGGACACAATGAAACTACAAGTACTACAGTAGCTTTCAATATTGGTTACATGTAGTTCACAAGGGTCAAGACGACGCTTGCTGCCACATTTCTCAGCTACAGGAGCCAGTAAATAAAAAGCCTCTTTCACACATAGATCCCAGTAAATTACTGGAATAACCTTTCAGGCTACTTCATCTCACGTCTTTTCACACACGTCATGGCAACGCTGGAATAGACGGGACGAGGGACTGTCCAGCAGATGGCGGTAATGCAACGCTTATAGATGCCAACCGTCATAAAACTCAACAGAAGAAGAAGAAGAAGGTGAAACTCAGATCAAACAGTCAAACTAAGCAGTTCTGATCAAATATGAATCAATATTCTGTTACTGCTTCGCCTGTTTCTCACCTCAAATGTTTCCAGAAACATATTTTAGTGTTTATTGTTCAGCTGTAATATAAGAAAGTTTGTGATGCGGCGGCCATGTTGAAAACAGACGAGTCAAGTCTTGTGATCGGTTTGCTCGCTCCACGTGAAAACGTCTTTCTGCAATGTTACTGCTGTCATTCACAACACAGCCGTACTGACGTTTTCCCAGAAATGTTACTTGGTTAAATGTTCCTGAACATTTCAGGGATAGACTGCAGGTGTGATTTCTGTTCATCTTAAAGTTGGATGTTGTTTGTTTCCACGTTCATCTGCTGAAGAGGGAACGTTTCTCTGATCTCACCTTGGATCTCAGTTTACCTGCGAGCATGAATTATGACATCACAACTAGTCTGAAGCCGATCCTGGTCTGACTTGAAGCCTCCAGTTAACAAACACTGAGGAAGGACTTTACAGTGATGAAGGAGACCAACAATATTTACAGATTCAGAGAAAGTGAATACATGTAATTTTAGGAATTTCTAACTGAACTTTTTTTTGTGGAAAATCCATATCGGAAACAAATTATTGTTCCGAGCGGAGTATTTTTTATATGTCTTAAAACATGTCTGGAGGGGATCTTTAAAATCTTTAAACAGCTCAGAGCGTCTTCAGGTTTTCTATGTGTGTAAAAACTCATAGGAAGTCTTTTTGTGTCTCCAGAGGGAGGTGTGTGAAATCGGATAAATTAGGGATGAAGACTACACGTTTGAAAATAAAAGAAAAATCCGGGGGTGTAGAGTTAGAAAGAAGGGAGGTTACCAGACTACATTAGCTGCTACTAGAACAGAACAAGACGGCATCTCTGGTCCTGCTGCATCAGTTTTGACACATTATATAAGCAGTTGTGTTCTTACCAAATATTGACAAACCTTTCCTCCGTCCACACCAACAAGGTTGAAATTACCGAGGCGGCTTTGATGAGCAGTTCTGGAGGTTTAAAATCGGATCTGTAAACCCGTCACATTACCGGATAATCTGAGCTGAACATCGGTACCGACCGAGGTCCCCGACCAGATTCCTCCTCTGATTGTTGGGAGCGGAGGATCACGGATAAATCAGCCCCAAAAATCCAGTAGTCTGAAACCGGCTTTAGGGACGCAGCTGTCAAAGCAACCACTTAGTCTTCATCTTTAAAGTCTGTTGTAAATGTAAGAAGTATCGTCAGAAAACACTTCCTGTAAAGCATCTTCATGTTTCTAATGAGTGATGCGTCTTCTTTGACACAAATCTGAGTTTAGAAAGGCATAAAAACAGAAAATACATCAATTCAAAGCCCTCAAGAAACATAAAAAAATAAAGAAAAATCTTAAAATATATACTGTACTTTATCAGAAGTATTTTTAAACTGTATTTTTCAGTTTTTACAAGAGAAAACAGTTAGTTTTGCAAATGAACATCTGGTTAACTAGACTGATAAAGAAGAATGCACAGCTGCTTTCCATGCACGACCAGCAGAGCCAGACTAGCTGTTCACACATTGTTATTCTACTCATCTAACTCCCCAAAAATAAAGTAAATAAACACATTTCCCAAAAATGTTGAACTATTCCTTTAAAATCACAGCGACGATCCTGCAGGAAGCACAACACAAACTTCTCTGTCTCCCATTTTTATGATAATTTCTCCTCCTCTCCTCCTCCTCTATCATTTCCCTCCTTTTCTCTCGCTCCTCCATTACTTCCTCCCGCCGCCACATCCTCTTACCCACAATGCAACAGCAGGAACTGAGGGAGATCATAGAGGCGGTGGGCGAGACGCAATCATGACAAATGTGCCGTCGCTTGCTCACTTGCACGGACACACACACACCTATATATATGTATGTATGTATATATATATAGTCTAAATATACTGTACACACACACACACACACACACACACACACACACGCTGGCGGAGCAGCAGTCGTGCGAGGCATTCATCACACAGAGAGAGAGAGTATTGTCAGTGAAAGTTTAATTGTGTAAACACTCTGTAACTGTCCTGTCATATTCCTGCCTCTCCAGCTCACTATCGCCTCCACGGCTGTAATTGAATTGCTACCGTCAAGGGAGGAGGAAGGGGGGAGGAGGAAGAGGAGGAGGAGGGAGGGAGGGAGGGAGGGAGGAGGAGGAAGAGGGAGGAGGCGAGACTTGCCTTATGAATAGAATGTGTTTCCTATCAGGCAGGATTTGACAAATTGTGTCAGGAAGAATAATTTTTCGGTTTACAGAAGGAGGAGGAGGAGGAGGAGGTAGTACAGGTAGGGAGAGGAGGAGGGGGATGAAAAAAGACAAGGGAGAGGAAGAAGGAGGAGGAAGAGGAGAGACAGAAAGGAGAGGAGTAAGAAAGGAGGAGAAGGATAGAGAGGGAGATGAGGAGAAAGAGAGTTGAAGGTACAAGTAAAAAGAAGAGGAGCAAGAAAAAAATGAAAAAGACAAACAAGGTAGAAAGAGGAGGATGAAGGTGAGGAGGAGGATGGTTTTGGAGATGATGAGGAAGAGGGAGGAAGGAGCAGGGGAGAGGAAGAAGGAGAGGAGGAAAGAAAGGAAGAGGATAAGCTGATGATGGTGCAGAAAAAGAGGAGAAGGTAAAAAAGAAAGAGACGAAGAAAAGAAGGAGAAGAAGGACTGAGAGCAAACAGACGAGCAGGAGGGAAAGTACAGGGAGGAGGAGGAGGAGGAGAAAGATGAGGACGATGATAAAAGGAGGAAAAAATGAAAAGAAAGGAGGAGAAAAATAAGAGGAGGGGAAAAAAAGAGGGAGGTGTGTGAGGGAGGAAGATGGAGAATGGGAGGGGAGTTAAAGGGACAAGGAGGAAGAGGTGGGTAGGTGCAGAGAGGAGGAAGAAGAGAAGGAGGTGTGGAGAAAAGGAGGAGAACAGAAACGAGACGGAGGAGGTTCTACACTGTAAAAAACATCAGAGCAAAGTCAAGAGGTTGTGATCTGCAGCACAACAAGCTGTAAACAGAAACCGTGTTCCTGCACATGCTCAGTAGCGTCTTCCTTACACAGAACTACTCTCCAGAGACTGAAAACACGATGCTGTTATTAGTCTTTGGAGCCGTTTCTAAACAAACTAACGAGACCAAACTCTTCATGATGAAGGAACATGTGACCCAGTGCGGCGATGTGACGCACTGACGTGTTTTTAATAGTCGATCAGTTCATTGTCGGTTTGGATCCTTTAAGTACATTTTCATTATAATACTTCTGTATTTTTACTTTTTTTTTCAATGCAGGGCTTTTTTTTTTTTTAACACAGTGCTATCGGTACTTTTAGTAAAACGATCTGAGTACTTGTTTCACACACATTTGAAAGCAGAGTTAAGTGTGTGTGAGATGGTAGATTTCCTCAAAGCCTTTTCCCACAATGCAAAAGCCTGGGAACCAAAGGTAAAGAAAGGTAAAAACCACTCCTCCTCCTCCTCCTCTTCCTCCTCCCTCCCTTCCCTTCCTTATTTCCTCTCATCATTACCTCTCCACCATCACTTCC
The DNA here is from genome assembly GCF_963924715.1 of Thunnus thynnus. Taxonomy (NCBI): domain Eukaryota; kingdom Metazoa; phylum Chordata; class Actinopteri; order Scombriformes; family Scombridae; genus Thunnus; species Thunnus thynnus. The sequence goes on from NC_089532.1 coordinate 2,108,874, forward strand.
TCTCCCCCTGTTCCTCCCATCCTCCTCCTCCTCCTCCTCCTCCTCCTCCTCCACCCTGCAGTGATAAAAAAAAAAAAAGATTTTCATTTTGACAGTCTTATCAGGACAATGAGCTCAAATCAAACAGCGCTCTAATAGTCTGGAGACGCCTTGATCCCGGCTTTCTTTCTCTCCTTTTTTTCCCCCTGTCTTTCCTCCACAGAGACACCCCACCTCTCCTCCGTCTCATCTTTGTCCCCCCCCCCCCCTCTCCTCCCCTCCCCCATACTCTCCTCTCTCCTCTTCAGTGATCTCTCTGTGACGGGACACTAAGGCTTCTCTAAGCTCGCTTTAGCTTCTCCTCTTCCTCTTTTGGGAACGGATCTACCTGCGGAAAAAGACAGCAAGCGACTAAAAGAAAGAAGAAGAAGAGGGGGAACTCCAGCTTCATCGGCTGGTTGGTTGATTGGTGTCCGCATACTTTTGGCCATGTCGTGTATTAATGATTGGGGGGGGGGGGGGGGGGGGGGGAGGAGGGAGGGATGGAGGGAGTGAAGTGGAGAGAAAATTAAAAGACAATTTGTTTTCTCTGATACGGACGACGAGACTGACAGCTCGTCTTTGTTTTGAACAAGGTCAGAGGTCATGACGACACACACACACACACACACACACACACACACACACACACCCACACACAATAGGGAGATAATAAGTAATTGGGTGTATCTGCAACCTGCATAATTACTTCCAGAGACGGAGAGAAACGTGATTGAAGAAAGAGTGACGGAAAGCGCGAATAAGAGGGAGGGAGGGAGGGAGGGAGGTGTGGAAATTGAGAAAGAGAGAAAACAAGGGAAAAGCGAGCACGACGAAGACGGAGAGTTATTAGATAAAGAGAATTAGAAAGATGAAGGGAAACACAAAGAGAGGCCGAGTTTACACACGAAGTTCAGTTTAGTCGTCTTGATTAGTCCTCCACCTGTTTTATAACGACGTCTTTAAGGAGCTTTTGTCAAGTCTGACAGAAAAAAAAAAACCCCTGATGATGTCACAGTGATGTCATCAGGGTTATCTCAGATTGGAAATTATTAGTACAAAAAGCCTTCGTTACAAAGCGAAGGTGATGAGTTCGAGAGACGTGCTCGCCAGGCAGGGAGGCTCTAACAGTAAGATGCCACTGAGTTGCATCATGGGAATTGTAGGATCCAGCAGCTTGAGCCATGAAACGAGCTGAAACTAAATTGCTAAAATCAAAACACACAATGCAACTCAAAAAAAAACAACTCAAAGTTAAGATGTTCAGAAAAACAAAGAGAAAAAAAGTGAAGAAAACAAAGAAATGTAAAAATAAAAGTACAAAGATATAAAACAAGACAAAAGATAAAGCAGGAAAAATAAATCTCAAGTAAAATCAAGAGAAATGGGACAGAGAAAAGAAACAACAAGGAAGGCAAAGACATGAGAATAAGACAGTAAATACACAGGAGCAGGGCATGCTCTGTCTGTTTTAAATACAGAAAAAAGATGCTGGGATGCAACGGGAATTGACTAAAGCAACAAACAGACAAACAAACAACAAATTATTGATGTAAAAAGACAAAAAAAAAAGATCTGTCACATGGGAAACATGCAGTCGTGAAGCTCCGTGTGTGTGTGTCAAGTGTGTGTGAAATAAACAAATAAAAAACAAATACCACAAATATCAGATTTCCCAGCGAGAGTACGGACGTCTGAACGCAGCGTCCGGCGGCTCCTCCTGTGGCATTTACACTGAAAACACCTTCGGCCGGAAGACAAACACCGAATCCATCAAACTACAACACAAACACGACAGGATGCTTCCAAACATCGGTCTCTCCGGTCCTCGTCACACTGCTGGAGGAAGACGCCGACATCATGTGACTCTGGTTTGTTTGTTCACAGAAGACTAATAATAAACTTGCATTAAGAACATGAAGCTAGTTTTTAGCTTTGGATTAGCAACATTAGCAACATGTACTCATCAACGTTTGTAACTCTGCTAATAAATAAAAATCCAGCCTGTATGTTTATATGGTTGAAAAGCTATCAAATATCTTTAAGCAGCATTTAACAAACTCTGTTTCCCATAAGTCCTAGAGGTTTTTCAACCAAAAATCACTTCTCGCTGTAGTGGAGTCGAGCTTTCTTTGAATATGTAAAGTAAACTCCAGGAACACGCTTCATTTTTTTCATAAATACAGATCGTGTTGAGTCACAGAACTAGTGGAACGGAGGCTAGACAGGAAGTGATGTCATGACTTCAGCTCAGGATGTTAAGCTAACAGAAAACATGCTGGGCGATGTTGGACACAGGTAGATGTGCAGGTCATGTGACTGGCCCACTTTTAAAAGAGATGGTTGTAGAACAATATATTAAGTTTTCTGAGCATCACGAGTAAGAATTTCATCCATTTAGTCCAATAAAACTTCAAAAGACCGGAGCCGTGATATACAGCAGCAGCAGCAGCAGCAGCACGGAGACAGAAGAAGAAGAAGCAGTACAAGAAGAAGAAGAACTCTACGGCTAAATTTATACACTAAATCATGAACTACAGTATGTGAGCAATGAATAAGTCAACAAGATTATGAGATTAGTTATTATATAAACATGCTGCAGTAAGTCACTGTATATTACTGGTGTTGCCGGGCAGAAGATGCAGAGAGAAACTGTTCTCTATCTGAAAGCACATTCATGCAAATACATTATTACAGGAATAAACAGGACACCATCACAGTATTCAGTTCTCTTAAAAGGGAAACTCCAACAATTTATTTAATTTTTTTTCCTGGGAAGAACAGACAGAAATAATATAAACTCGTATTAAAGGGGAACTCCTCTGATTTTACACATCAAAGTCTGTTAAACGTCTGAGGAATAAAACTGCATATGTGTAAAAAAGTAGTAAAAAGCCTTTTGTGTCTGCAGAGGATCAACTGAATCAAGTGATGTCACATGAGTCAGCGTCATTATCAGTCCTCTGTAGCTCCTCATCTAGCAGCTCCAGGCTACGTTAGCTGCTACTAGCATAACACACCCAAATCCATACAGTAGAGTTGCATTCTGGGTAATGTAGGCACCAGGTTTTGACAAGGAAGTTTTTTGTTTTTTTTAACTGTCCATCATGAGTCTGACGATGTTATAGGTGTACAATGCTAAATGTGTGGGTCTGCTATAATAGCTATAATAGAATGCTAACATGCTAATTGTATGCATGTTAGCATCATCATCCGCTTAAAAACACTGTGCAAGATTGGAGTAATACGCTTTGAGAAACACCCAAAACGTCTAAAATACAAACTTAAATGTGCTTAAATATTTTTAACAGAAGTTAGTGGTTCAGTGACAAGAAGCAACTTTTTAAAAAATGGCTGCAGCTGGTTTTCAAACTCAGTCTATCAAAGCTTGTCTACACTCCAACTCTCTGTTAAATTTATCTTTCATCTCTCTCTCTTTCCTCCTTTGTGTCTCTCAGTCTGTCTTTCTTTATTTCCTCTTTTAATTTCTCTCTCTCTCTCTTTCCTCTTCCCTCTGTTCGTGTTTGGCCAGACAACAGTAGCGTCCCCAGATAAAAGACGACCAAACAAGAAAGAAAAGGTAGAGGTAGAAGAAGAAGAAACGAACAAGGAAGAAGAGGAAACAGAGAGAGGGCGCAGGATAACAGAGAGATGAGTGTGTTTGGTGTAATTGAATCCAGGCGGCGGCGGCGGCGGCGGAGGAGAGAGAGGGACAGATGGAGGGACTGAAGAGATTAGCATCCGTAATCAGAGGCGAGCGTGAGGAGAGGCGGCGGCCGTGTTCATCGAGCCGCTAACTGTTTTTTTTTTTTTACAAACGCGTCTGTGAAGAAGCTGCTACCGGCTTCTGAAGAACACAAACTACGACTTATTGTCTCTGATCAGACGGAACAGACGCACACGTGTCGTTTTACATGAGAACTACTTTAATAGAGGATTTAGAAGGAGACCTGCTGCCGGATCTGATCGAGATGCATGAAAGAGACATGAAAAGATCAAGTCATAAAACTTCCCTCCTTCCTGGTTTCTGCGTCATGCTCAAACTTAAACACACACTCCTAATTTGACACCACCAGGACACACACACACACCTCTTCATCATGTGTAACACAATGCCCTTCTCTTTAAACTTTATTAAGCACACACACACACACACACACACACACACACACACACACACTCTGTCTGTCCACAAATTAAAAGTTGAGTCTTGGACCTTGAAGAAGTTTCCTCGTGTTATCGCCGCTGTGACAGACAGATATAGCAGAGAGGAGCGCTTTATTTGTCGTCCGGAGCCGCCCTGTCCTCTGCTGTTGTTATCTGAACAGCTCCAGCTCCCATTGTAAACAGCCCCCGTCCTCGTTAAGAAGCCTAATTAGAAAACTCTAATAATAATAGCCCGTGATTGGCTATTGTGTACTCTAAAGATTCCATTTAGAGAGGCGGCGGCGAGCGGACGGCGGTTCAATAAAACTTAACCAAACGGATAATTTTGCTTTAGTAATGATCCTTCGCCTCTGAAAAAAGTTCTTTGTTTGCCTCAAGTGGTTTTTATTGCTTTTCTTCAAAAAAAAAAAAAAAACTCATGACACTGATTTAATTAATTTAAGCACTTTGGCTAAATCCATTGTGACTAATTCTCCCAGTGAGTGTGGAGTTTAGAGGATCTGCTGTATGGAAATCATTTAGCAGGTCTGATTAAAAAGGCAGAACGGCTTCATGTTCCAGCAGAGTCGAGGCTGCAGCTGTACAGTTAAAACCTGCACACGTTACTGAAGCAAACACGTCACTTCCTGTCTGCACGGCGTCTGTATTCACAGTTTCAACAGTCCTGTTTTCATTCTCTTCTTCAGTGTTTTAGATATTGATTTGATTAGATTTATTGAACAGGACAGTGTGCAGTATTAAACATAAATGATGCACTGCACCAAAGCTAGCTTGAAGCTAATTTGCATCTGTAGTCCATTGCAATCAAAACATACAACAGCACAAAGACACAACACAATATTTTTTGTCTGATAAGATGTCACTATCTGTCAAATTAATTATAAAGTCATAAATTCAGAGACATGACAGACCAATCATAGTTTGCTGTCTTTCATGACCTGTGTGATGTCATCGGAGGAAGGTGTCAGGAACTGACTTCCAGGAGCAAGAATGTAAACAAACAGTGGCGTCTGACTCTGGCTGACTGGTTGCCATAGCGCCGCAAACCTATCGTCTGTTTCACCGTTCCACCTCTCAGCAGGAGCAGCACCAACAACGTTATTCCTCAGGTTTGTGCAGAAGAACAATTTGTGCAATTTTGTCAGGATGTGGCGTCCGGTTGTCGTCCACTATGATACACATACACAGGATAAAACCATCAACTGTTGCACCCGATAGCTATTTTCATTCTCTACACTAGGGGTGTGCCCGAATACTAATACGTTATTCGGCAAAGCACAAATAGTGGGGGTTTTTTCACAAATATTTGTTTCATACAAATATTTTTTAAATTATTTGTTTTCAGGAAGAAAAAAAAACCCATGTCAAATACCAGCACGCAGGTCGTGTATCAGCAGGTCTCAACGAGGGGAGTCACATCCACCTGCTACATGACGCACATTTCCTTATTTGGACGTCACTCCTGGAGTTTGGGGTGTTCCCCAGAGATAAAGCTGAGATACTGACACATGTAAAGTGTTCCCAAGGGACTCTGCATAACCTGTTGTTCCTCTTCTCCTTTCCACAAAGTTAGGTTGTAAAAAATAGGCAATAAATGAAAAGTGCAAAGCAAGAATCACCTTTGAAGTTCTTCCCTACACGTTACACGCTGTGCTGTCTCTGAGTTATGGGTGTATAAATAGGTAGAGGTCTGTCTGCAATGAGGCGATGAATAAAGTTTTAGTTCAGTAGTCAGCGCAGTCGTCTATGATCTGGGAGACTCCAGTTGGAGACCTGGTGTGGGGACCTCCTTCATAACGTAGTTTAGTCATAAACACTTTAATTTTCTAAAATTAAAAGTGTAATAAATACAAAAACAGGATTTTTAAGCCTCTTTCCACTTTTATTCGAATACAAATACAAATAATTTTTCTGCCTCAACAAATACAGATACAAATACAAATACTGGGCGTCTGATAGGTCGGGGTGATATCAGGCCAGTCGTCATGGAGTCTGAACCTGGCGTTATGTTTCTGTAACTTTCGCTTGTACAACAAACTCTCTTGACGTCACAAACTCAAAGTAAATCTTTAGTTTTCAGCCTGATGAACGTCAGCTGTTCACGAGGAGCTTTCATCAGAGATTTCATCATCGACGCGTTTGTGTTGCGAGTTTCATTCACAGATCAGTGTCGGTCGTCGTATTAGAAGAACTGAATCTATATATTAATCTACATGAATCTATCAGAGCAGCAGCTGCACTGTGACTGAAATAAAGAGGAAACACTTTGACATGAAGTTAGATGCTAAAAAACATCTTTCTGAAGCAAAACGCTCCATGACTCATATGACTGTTTCAGCCTACAGTAGGTTGATGTTACACCGTCACATGATGCTGGACAGAGAACCAGCTGTTTACTGCTGCTGACATAAACATCAACACATCTGGAAACGCTCTTGGTAAACTGGCAGCCGTGGTGACGATGATACGGTGAACATTACTGTAGTTATATATTTTATTTTAGTTGATCTATTTAAACTCCAAATCCATTCAGATTAAGACATTATGATTCTCTTGTGAAGGAAGCAGATTATCTCTGAACTAAATTTTATTCGCACCTCAGAGAAAACTGATGAAAGACACAAATTTTCTTAAATCATAAATTTTGCCTTTTAAGAACGAATCTGTTCGAGTGTTTCTTGCATTTGGCTACAAAAGCATCAAGGTATTAGTCCATCCACAAACTGTACTCAATAGATTAAAATAAATTACGAAACAAACACACTGTTTCACTGATGTGATGCAGAAATAGAGAAAATACGAGTGGTGAAGTAAATAGTGAGAGAAGAAGTGTGTGTGTGTGTGTGTGTGTGTGTGTGTGTGTGTGTGTGTGTGTGTGTGTTTCCCGCCACATTCAACCTTTGTCTCCTGTCCTGGAGTCCAAGTGACATTTTAAATGCAAATACAAACATGCTCCAGCATCAAACACACACACACACACACACACACACACACACACACCGTCAGTGAGTTTGTCCTTGGGTAGCAGCCGCCGCCGCCGCCGCCGGCCGATCTAAATGACATTAAACGTAGGTGACTGTAAACTTGGGTAATTATGATAAATGTGAGCGATTATGACGAATTATTCCCCTCCATTGTGCTAATAGCGTAATTAGCAACAATAATCAAAGACTTATGATGTTGAAATAAGGCGACGCCGCGGACAATTAGACCGCAAGGAGCTAATAATGGAGAACTTATGGTGTTTTCCTAGAGGGCAGAATTACTGTTACTTCCAGAAGGACTTTGAAATTTGGGTGTTTTTCTAACTAATTCTGCCCTCTGATGAAAGAAAATTGAAATAAATTCTCAATTAACTGCAAGCTTCTCTTGTCTGATGGTGTGAATGTGAATGAAAGGCAGTCACGTATCAGGACGACGGTTAAACTTGAGATCATTCGGAGCTCTTTAGAGTTAGTTTGGTCGCAGTTACACGCTAGATATGAGAGGAAAGAAACACCGAGGTTGTTTTATTGTTGTAAATGTGAACATATGTGAGCTGTGAGTGTTTAGGGAAAAGAAAATCTGAACTGTATTGAAGCCTCAGAAGGAAACAGATCATTTCCATCATTATATTTTTCTCTGTCAAAGGTGTCATCATTGTGTGGTCATGCAGCTATGAGGGAGGATGTGTGTGTTTTTTTTTTAATTCTCGCCCTCTCGCCGCGTTCAAAAACAAAAAAAAAACACATCAGAGATTTAAGATTCGGTTGCTGAACAATTAACTTTTTCATGCAATAAAAGAACCAAAACTCTTTTAGTTTAGCATCTGAGGAGCGACTGTCATTCAGGAACTGATGAAAGATAAAATAACTGATGCCGTCATAACTTTTCAGAGTTGTAAAATCCTGTTTGAAAGTATTTCTAACCGCTGTTCGGCTTTATGGCGCCTGTTTAACCTTCTAACTCAACTGGAATTTCAACACAACATATCTCTAGTGTTGTTGACTCAGATAATCCACTAAATATGGACTCAGAAGGTGAAGAAGTGATGACATACTCATGCTGCTGCCTCGATCTCATTACATCATCATACAGACACAGATTTAATTGGTCAAACGTTCGTTAATATCTGACTGCAAAATTTCTGAAGAAACAAACACCAAAAGACTTTTTTCATGGCACAAAGTTCTTGGTTTCTAATCAGCAACAGAATGAATACATGGTAGATCATTTAGAAACTGTTTGGCAAGAAATTAGGCTGAAAACCTCCACTATGATGCAGAATTTTGTCCACAAACATGTTGCCGTATCGCAACATTATCAGTTTTCAAATTTTACCTATTGTTAATAAAGTTTTCAATTTATACATCTCTCTCAGCCGGAGTAATTACAAATCAGTTCATAAGTAAAAATTATCATCAGTTTCTTCACCCTCAACATTACCTCCAGAGAGGAGGTCAAAGGTCAAAGTCAACAGCCGGCAGATAGAGTGGAGACGTTCCTGTGATGATATAGACTGAAGAGAGAGGAAATAAGGGTCCGTGAGGGAGAGCGTTTCCTCCTCTCAGTCAGACTCTGAATTACACTCACGAGTTATAATTTCCAACCACTCACCCTTCAGAAGCGTTAGAGACGCGGAGCCTCTCAGCCTCGGTTTGACTGATATTAGTCAAATTGCGTCATGTGCTTTTAAAGATGACTCTCTTTAACTGCAAGAGGGTGTTTGAAAAGGTTGCGTCGAGCTTCAAAAGGAAGATCCCTCTCCTCTCAAGGTCATCTCATATTTTAAACTCCAATTTCAATACTTTATGAGCGTGACTGTAATTAAAACGATGGGGTCAGCTGTCTGATATATTATGACGGAGCAGAAAACGAAGTAAGAATAGTTATTAAATTTGTTTTTTTTTCTTTTTTTAAATTCAGACTGATGAACTTCAGATGGGAAAGAAGAAACTTTTGTCCATGATGGAGGTCTGCTCCGACTCATCTTCGTCAGTTTCCTCCGGACCGTCATTACGAGGCGACGTCAGTTTCTGATGATGGCGGCACAGCTCTTCATGGTCTTTTGATGCCTCAGAGCTTGTATTTGCAGATTTACTTATGTTTTACTCTCCAGATTATTATAGAGGCGGTGTAGTTATGTCCTCCAACATGGCAAAAGAGAAATATAGTGAAATATATCTGCAACTTTCTCTTAGAGGAGACATATTCTGCATGTTTACATTTATTTATATTTATATTCTGGGGCTCTACTGGAACATCTTTACATGATTTACAGTTAAAAACTCCTTAATTATCTTCTACTGGCCCTTTATGCAGCTCCTCAATTCAGCGTGAAACAGCCCTGACTTTTGACTTGCAGGCAACATTTCTACATACGTTCACCTCAAGTTTTGGACAGGAAGTAAACAACAGAAAACGGAACATTTTTTTAAAAATGGATTATTTAGTTATCAATGTTAAGGTGAGAATATCTTGTATTTTCATGTAATATATATATTTTCTACCTGACACAACAGGATTTTTAAGCCTCAAAAATCTGATAATTAAAATGTTTTTACTGCTGAAAGACGACAGACTCGCCTCCTTTCCCTGAGTAATATTATCCAGCTTAAAATGGGAAAATGAAAAGAAAAAAATGTATTAATTTGCAAATGTATTAATCAGACCTGCAGTGAACACAAATATAACAAGTTAAACTAGACTGGGAATCAGCTGCAGCGTCCAATCACTGCAGACTCCCAGTAAAAGGAGCCTTCTTGCTCCTCCGAACAGAACAACTTCCTGGGTCACTCGAGGAGCGAGGAGACATGGAAATAAGGTAATGAGAAGCACCCTTACGTGCACTGGAGGCTTCAAGTTTCCACATCACACTTGAATAAGTTGCATACCGCACTGTGATTGGCTGCCAAACTAGTCTTTCTGTCCTTCTCTTCTTCTTCTTCCTCCAGATAAAGTTACACTTTAAAACACTTGACTATACACCATTAGCATACGGAAGGATGCAGCGGTGCCCGGAGTGTGAAACTTCTCAGAGAAACAAAGTCAGCCGCGATCGATCGGAGACTCCCTGGTGCATGGAGGAAGAGGCAGGTGATGAACGGAGGAACGCTGGAAAGAAAGAAACAGAGACGCCTCGAGGTGGGAGAGGAAGAGGAAGAGGAAGAGGAAAAGACGATGTGAACAAATGGAAAAGCTCAGCCGTTAGCAGGCGTGGCGTTCGCCAGGTATCGACTGCAATGAAAAGTAATGACGAAGGCGCCTGTGGAAATGCATTACTCATTGTCTGGAGGAAGGAATGCTGTGAATGTAATGCTGAAGAAAATTATATAAACTAACAAGACAAAACACCTCAAAGCTGCATCAACAGAGCTGATTTTCTTTTTCTGGCTATAAATGTCTATATGATGATATCAAGGTTGCTAAACACAGAAACCACCAGGATACCAGAACCTTACTGTTGTGTTATGTTTTACTTTTGTTATTGAGAAATACTTTTTCTCCTCCCTCAGGTTGATATGTGGAGTATTACAGTATCTATGAGTCAAGACGCTCTTAACGGCTTACGAGTGAACTCGTAATTGCTGCTTTGGGAGACACATATAGAAATTTAAGATCATTCTGAGATCTTAAAAGCCTCTTCACGCTGTGTGATTTTAGACTGTCTGAGACAAACGTTGATAATCGTGAGAGTGAAACGTGGTGAAATCTTTGCTCGTCAATATAAACGGCATCCACCGACGACCGATTTGGAGCTTTGATGACGGAATTTCCACAATGTGACCCTAACCCTAACCCTAACTACTGCTACGACACACAACTACAAACCAACCAATCAGAACGCGACATAAAATGACACAGAATACACTGGCCAGCAAACTGAAACCACAATCCTAACCCCATAACCCCCTAACCCTAACCCTACCCCTAACCCCCTAACCCTAACCCCCTAACCCTCTAACCCTAACCCCCTAACTCTAACCCTAACCCCCTAACTCTACCCCTAACCCCCTAACCCTAACCCTCTAACCCTCTAACCCTAACCCTCTAACCCTAACCCCCTAACCCTCTAACCCTAACCCCCTAACTCTAACCCTAACCCCCTAACCCTAACCCTCTGACCCCATAACCCCCTAACCCTAACCCCCTAACCCTAACCCTCTAAAACTAACCCTCTAACCCTAACCCACCCTAACCCTAATCCTCTAACCTTAACCCTAACCCTCTAAAACTAACCCTCTAATCCTAACCCTAACACCCTAACCCTCTAACCCAAACTTTAACCAAAGTACTTCTGTTGTCTTAACCTTAACATACACAGGACTAGAGCTGCAACAATCAGTCAATTAATCAATTAGTTGTCAACTACTAATTAATCATCAGCTATTTTGATAATTTATTAATTGTTTGAAGTCTTTTTTTGAGAACCCCCCCCCCCCCCCCTCCAAATTCTCTGATTCCAGCTTCTTAAATGTGAATATTTACTGGTTTCTTCAGTCCTCTGTGACAGTAAACTGAATATCTTTGAGTTGTGGACAAAACAAGACATTTGAGGACGTCATCTTGAGTTTTGGGAAACAGTGATTGTTATTTTCCACCATTTTCTGGACTAAACAATTTATCGATTAATCTAGAAAATTGACAGATTAATCGACAATGAAAATAGTCGTTAGCTGTCATGATGTGAACCTCAGTCTGTGGTGTTAACATCCTGTGTTTTGTATGTTTCAGCACATAAAATAAAGTGCTTCGTTCATATTCCAGGCAGCGATTACGTTTGCCAACGCAATGTAATTGGTAAAACACTCTTACACTGTTGCAATTTCCGGAAATACGTCATACAATTAAGCACTTGAATCCTTGCAAATACCATAAGTGTGGATGTTGGGAAGAATCCTCATACAAATTCATACCAGCCCCTCCTCCTCCTCCTCCTCCTCCTCCTCCTCCTCTCTCTCTTTTTTTTAATTCCATCTCTGTTTCTCTCCAGACAAATTAACATTAAAGAACACATACATGAATCCTAATCCTCCTTTCTTTCTTTCTCCCTCTCTGGTCACATTATCTTCGGGGATCGCTCCTTCACATTCATACATGTCCATCTGAAACCTCGGCCTCCCTTCGCTCTCTTTTTTTTTTTCTTTGGACAAATTAACATTGCTAAGCACTCATGCACATTCAAACACCTCCCTACATCCCCTGTCTCTCCTCCTTTCTTTCCATCTCTCGCTCTCTCTAGACAAATTAACATGGGAGAACAAACACCTCTGTCCTCCTCCTCCTCCTCCTCCTCCTCCTTTTATTTCGCTCTTTTTTCTCTCTCTGGTCAAATTAACTTTGGGAATCACTGAGACATTCATACAAACCCCTACCTCCCTTTTTTTTTCCCCCAACGTCTTTATATCTCTCTATCGTTAGGGCAAATTAGCATTGGGAAACACCCATCCATGTTTTTAGATCTTTTTTCTTTCTCTCCAGACAAATTGACATTGACGACCACATATATGTCCTCTTATCCTCCGTCTCTCCATATCCCAGTTTGGTGCATGGGGAGGCTTGGTTTAGAGGTTTGAAGAAAGTCAAAGAAAAAAAAAAAGAACAAAAACCTCAAATGTGGAACTCCAATTAATTTAAAGCCCCCCCCCCCCTCCCCTCCACACCCATCACCAGCACCAATCAGCCAAGAATAAATCCGCGGCAGATCTAATTACCGCGCCGTCTCCGAAGACCCGGCCGCCGCGAAGCCAATCTTCCCCTCCTTGTTTGAACAGGCTGATGAACTAAGGGACTCGATGGATATCAAGTCATTTTGTTTAATTTATAAATGGATTTTCCCCTAATACTTAAATTATCATCAGCATGAGAGAGAGAGAGAGAGAAGCACAATGAAAAGCATTTTGGAAGGTAAAAAAGTCTTGAACATGTGGTGCAGCAGAGGATGTAGGGATAGAAGAGATGACGCAAAGAATCCCAATGAGGAATGCCGCGTCCTTTTCCCAGTTTACAGGAAGTGACTAATTAAATCCAAACTTACAGCGGAGGGAATGCTGGGATACTGGGAGAGAAGTTAGGACTAGAGGGCTTCAGGGTTAGAGGGTTGGAGGACCAGACACACATGTGGATTTATTTATTTCTGATGTGGTTTTTCCACAAAAAAAGGTTCAATTATCTTCTTAAAATCCCTTAAAATGACATCTGCTCCTTTTTCCTCATTAAAAATTCCAGAATCTATAAGAATAGTAATAATACATTCAATTTATACCACACTTTTCGTTCATAGTGAAACTCAAAGTGCTACAGTTTTATAGGGTTTTAATAAGAAGTTATTAATAAGAGTTAATATGAAAAAGCCTTTTAAGCCTGTTTTAAAAGAGTCTAGGGTCTGTGCTGGTCTCAGATGGTTTAGGAAGGCGGCTCCACAAGTGTGGTGCAGCAGAGCAGAAGGCTCCATCCCCCATGCGGAGCCTGGTCCTGGGGGGCCCCAGAGGAACAAGCTGCTGGTAGATCTGAGGGTGCAGGTGGAAATATATGCAAATATATTTAATCTCTGAAGTTCAACCGCTGGACACGAGATGTCTCCTACTTCACTGTAAAGTCCATCCTCAGTGTTCATTAAGGCTTCAGGTTCCAACATCACACTCGTGTTAGTTGAATATCGGACCAGGATTGGCTTCCAAACTAGTTGTGATGTCACAAATCCGACTCTTAAAATCGGATTTTCAATGAGCTCAGAGAAACTTTCAGCAGATGACGCAGGTGAAAACAGCTTTCTAGTCTCAAACACGTAACATACATCATTCAGGAACAAGAAAGATGCTGCTTACATGTTAAAGTTGCCCTGTAGAGCGCAGATTTTATTTTATTTCAACTCAAATACATTTAGAACTCATTGCAAAGTAGCTGAGTAAAAAATAAATAAAAGATCCGAAGCATTAAAAGACACCAATAAGAAACATATCATAAAAAAGCCAAATCAGTAAAATAGACGGTCGCACTGAGCCTGATTGCATCCTGCTCCACAACACGAGAGCTACAGACTCTGAACAACAACCCACATTAGCTTTCCTGCTAAAGTCTCCTTCTTATCTAACTTACTAACATGAACCCATCTTGTCCTGCACATTAACTTGTTGAACAAGCAGCCTTACAAACATTCACCAGGGAAAAGTGCACCACTAAGTTTGATAAAATTTTCCAACTATAAACAAATTCTTGAAAAATCTGTTTTCCTGCAGGAGCTTCTTGCTGTTCTGTGTCTTTTGAACTTACTGTAAGAACAGATCTGCTTTCATCCCAGAACCGACTCAAACATGTTCATGTTCATTCATGTTTACTGTGTCTTTGTTTCTGTTTACCTTCACTGTTCCTTGTGTATCTATGCAGGTTGAACTGATTATTCAGCCCAAACAACCAGCCAGAACAACCCTAACACTCCTCGTCTTCCTCCTTCACTCCCTCCTGACCTTCTCTTTCCCTCCATCCCTCCGTTTCTACCGTGACCTTTTATTCTCTTCCCTCCTCCTCTCTTCCACAGTTCAATCTTTACTGAGACCTTTTCTTCCTCCTCCTGTCTTGCTGTTTCGCCTCCCTTTCTCCTTCTTCACCCTGTTCTGCCATTCCTCTGTCCTTTTCTACTCCCTTTTCCTCCTTCTTTTATCCCTTTATTATTGTTCTCTTTTATTCCTCCTACCTCCTAGTTTGGGCTTATTAAACTAAGATGGCCACTCTCACTTCCTCCCTCGTTCAGATGTCTTGAAAAGCGACGACAATAAAAGAACCTCGCAGGCCTCACCTTCCTTTCCTCCTACCCTCCACCCTCACTCCCTCGTCCTTACCTGGTTCGGGCGTCTCGGAGTGCGACGACGATGAAGCCGAGGACGCCCCGTCTTCGTTGACGGCTCCCTGGGAGAGAGACATCCCTCGGCCCGGAGGAAGCTTCATGCCGAGCTGCTCTGCCACCTCCACGTGATCGCCGGGATGGATGTAGTCAAACACGCTGCTGCCGGTCAGCTCCACCTACAAAATCAAAGAAACAAAAAACAGATTTGACAGATTAGAACCTTTCTCTTCCTCCTCTCATCCTCCATTTCACTCTGTTTCCCACAAATAATGTTTATGTCCTCTAAAAGTGGCTGCAAGTCAATTAGAAGAAAAAACAAGGGTTATGTAACGTGCATGCCAGTTACCTGGATGTATGTGCGGAGCCCTTTAATGTAGGCTACATTTCCACCTCTCTAATTTAATAAATTCATCGATATACATGCTATCTTCACTCAAAACCGACCGCCACAGAGAGGGTGATAGTGATAACGGCACATATTTTAATACATGCATACATCTATGAGAATGCTACAGCTAAGTGTTGCACTGCCAAAATGTTCTGGGTGGAACTCAAGCGCTTGAATTATCGTTCTGCACGTTGGCGAAGGTGGATTACTGTAATTACTGGTAATACAGTAACAAACATTTAACAGAGCAAACGGAAGCAGATCAGAAAAAGAGGCTTCGCACTAAAATATGAGTAAATATACTTAGAATTAGAAATAAAAGCCTCTCTATTATATAAGCTTCCAATAAAGGTCTAGTACCCTCTGCAGTTAAGGTAAATAAAGGCCCTGACCACTATTAGAGGAAATACGGTATGTACTACTCATTTGTTTTTTTGAAAATTCTTATCCACACTGAATCATAATCATAATATAATAATCAGTTCAATCATTTACATCCTGCACCAACTTTTTTTTACTCATTCTTTACTTCCTGTACGCTACTCTTCACTCTTCTTCTTCTTCATTTCATCTTCTTCCACCTCTTGTTTATCTCCTGCTACTAATCCTAAACCTCCTCCTCATCTTCATTTTCTTTCCTCTTACTTTTCTCCTCTCTTCACAGTTTCTTCCCTCTCCTTTCCTCATCCAGCTTGTTCATTCCCTCTCTCTCTCCGTCTCCTCCTTCCACTTCCAGATCTTCTTCCTCCTCTCCTCCTCCCTCCTCCTCCTCCTCCTCTAATCCCTCCCTCAGCAGCCGTGGAGAATCAGCGGCGGCTTTTCTTTCTCATGGAAATGGAATAAATAAGCTTCTTCTTATTAAATAAATACA
The DNA here is from genome assembly GCF_963924715.1 of Thunnus thynnus. Classification (NCBI taxonomy): domain Eukaryota; kingdom Metazoa; phylum Chordata; class Actinopteri; order Scombriformes; family Scombridae; genus Thunnus; species Thunnus thynnus. Next base: position 2,125,140 of record NC_089532.1, read on the forward strand.
GAGTCCCTTCACCTTAAAGACTCTCATTAGCGCAGATAGAGGCGGATTTGTCTTCGTTAATTGGGGATGAGACGAGGGAGCGCCGCCAAAACCGCGGCGTTACGCTACACACACTCACACACACACACACACACACACACACACACACACACGAAATCACACTAGCAAAAATAAAACATACACACATCATCATGCACAAACAAAGGTTAGAAATACACACACTTTTACTTTTTGTGTTATGCACATGTACACACACACACACACACACACACACACACACAATTAAGTACACAATTTTCAATGGTATCACGTGACTGTTGCGCTCTATCGTTCGGTGTGTGTTTTCATTTGTAGCATATCAAAAACATTGTGCACATTTATTTCCACATACTAATCTGGTTATGTGTGAGTCTGTGTGTGTGTGTGTGTGTGTGTGTGTGTGAGTGTGTGTGTGTGTGTGTTCAGGTTTTTGGGGGTCCACTGGGACAAAGAGGATTACATGGGTGTAATCCCTTTATTAAGAAATCCCTTTAAGGCAATTTAGTCCCCTCATAAAGTCTCATCTGGAGCAGAAAGTGATGATTAAGAAATGAGACTGATCACTGACTCACACCCACACAAACACACACACACACACACACACACACACACACAGGCACACAGACCCTGGTGCACCATGGGAGTTAGTGTTCATGTTTACACGTTACAGTGCTAATTGGATCTACATTGTTCTTCTTTGCAATAACACGCCGACTTTTAATCAATTAAAACTTGGCAGAACTATTTTACATAAAGTCAGTGGTGGAGCTAATTACACAGAGGGAACAATGCAGAGATGGAATTAGACGTTCAGACAGCTACTGCAACAACACTTTAAGAACATTATCATACAGTAAAAGTGGGAAAGTACAGTACAGAGTAGAGAGCAGCGGTTCCCAAAAGACTTTATAGACACAAAGGACACAAGTCTGTCCGGCTGTACTGACGCTGAACTCAAGAGGACTTGTTCTTCTTTTCCTTCCTGTCAAATATCTTTTTATATCTTGTATTTTACATGTTGTGCTGCTTTCTGAATAAATGTTGCTAACCTCAATCACAGATAAGTCACATTTTTTCTGTTAATCTTGCCTCATCTGTAAAAACTCTTCAGCTCAGTCAGGAACCAACGCTGCAGAGACTTCCAGTGACACTGGTTGCCAGTGAATGCTGGTGAATCCCAGTAGTCAGTAGTGAGTCACCAGTTAATCTTAGACATATATCAATTGAAAACAGAAAAAAAAAAAATTTAACCTGCTACTTTCACACATGAAAAAAAAAAAAAACTTAGAAAAATGATCCTGGCAAAACTTTTTTTTTCACCTGTTCCACAGATGAAATTTTTTGAAAATTTTTTATGGAACTTAGAAAGATTATTCTGGCAAAACCTTTTTCTTAAACTTGTCCTTAACTCTTGAACACAAGAATTAAGATCAGACTTAGAAATTGGATCTCCAGAATTTTTTTTTCTCGCTTGCCTTTCAGGGCTTCCCTAAAAAGTTGTTATGACAACAATCTAGTCGCCATTTTTCTGCCATTATTTTTCATGCTATGTAGCTAGGTAACTTGCTAGCTAAGATTGAGGATGACATGACCGTTTTTAATCCCACCTATTTGAATCTCTGATGCGGTCGGTGGTTCAGAGGACGGGAAGAATAATCAGAGCGCTGCCAAAGAAGGCAAGTCTGTAGAGTTGTCCAGCATTTCACAGCAAAATTCAAAATGTAGGGAAGACCGGGGATGGTTGTAACACTTTCAATTTCTCCAATCAGGAACAAGTTACAAATCACCTGAGTCACTCTGCACATGCTCAATTTAGTACTTGTTCCAAATGTGAGGAAGACACAGCCCATTTTAGAGAGAAAAAACTAATTTTGAAGTAAGAAAGTAATTTTTTTTTTTTACTTCATTTATTTTTGTGATAGCATTTCCTGCTTTGTAGATAAACTAATCAAACTTAAATCGTGTTAATTATGTGTCTGTGTAGATGCAGAGATAAAAGCTACACCATTTAATAGCAGACACGTGTCACTGGTTTGCATCAAATTTTGAATGAAGGAGCTCCATGCTACAGACAGAAATGTCAAAAATGTTACAACCATCCCCGGTCTCCCCTACACTATGTGTGACTTATGAACATTATTTTAAAACGAGATTTAACTCCAAACACTCTCAAACTGAAAAAAGTTGAAGCTAGAGAGAGAGATGATCACTTTCTATCACATGAATCATGTAGAAGAACACTAACTAACATCTGTCAGTATGCTTTGATTGAACAGATGATTGAATTTTCACTAAAACCTGCTGAGGATGTACAGGACAGTAACCTGAGATTTTTTTTAATCAGCCGGAAACCTTGGCAACCACAACGACTATACATCATGTTATCCTTCCAGCCATTTACACAGAGGTTGGCCAAGTGATTTAATACCATTATTATGATTTTTTTTTTCTTTCCCCAGAGTCTTTCGTCTTTATGAGACAGAAACATAAAAGGTGCAGAGAGGAGATAACTTCAACCGATCCGTGCCAAATACCGGAAATATTCGGGAAATGTTGGAAGGACAAGTATGTTTTCAACTTCCTGTCTGCTGGGGGATCTGGATGATAGATTTCCTGAATGTGACCCTGTTTTAAAGCCGTTAATGTTCACCTGTAAGTTATTTTAGAAGAAAGACGGTGACTCATGGTGGATAAACTGAGACAAACTGCACATTGAACGTTTAAGGCTGATGCAGAGATGAACGGACGAGAAATTCACCCGAAATCTATAGAGAGCTGAAGTGAAACCTGAACTTTCAGAAATTATAAAACCAGCGATAATAAGTACAAATCCAGTAAGCAGAGATTCATCATGACAGTTTTAACTTCTGACAGCAGCTGTTGGCAGCAGTGGCAGGAAGTGACATCATGGTTCGGGCTCTTTATTATTTTAAGTCAACACTGGTAGACGTAGTACCGATTAAAAAAGCTGTAACATAGAATAGCTTTAAGTGTTGCCAGAGTTTAGTCTGAGCCACTTCTTCTTGCCGATCCAGCGATTATTCCTTCATAACAAGTAAAAAAAACAACAACATACCAGCAGTTGGTTGAGTCGGCATTAAATCAGATGTTTGAGTTACATAAAAGCAGTAATATTAAAATATAAAAGTACTTTCAGAGTGTCATAATATTATTACATTAACTCTTTCATGCATGAATTATGATAACCTCATTCAGGAATGTTTTTATTCCTCTTTAGGCATAAAAAAAAATATTTGAACTTCATTTTTTTAAAACATTTTTCAAGGAGTTTGTCCAACTTAGTGGACAGATGATTAATTGTCATTTTCTCCCAACATAAAATCAATACTTGGAAATTTTAACAATTGTATCACTCCTTAGTTGTTACAAAATGTTATTTACCTGCAAGGGTCTATTACTATAGAAGGATTGGCGAGATGTTCCCGAGCTGCCGAGAATTTCCTGCCGGCAGGCGGCCATCTTGGTTTTGAGAAATTTGTGTCGCACTTACAAAGGCTGGCCAGTGAATGGCAGTGTATGGGATGACACACTAGAGTCCACTGTGTTGGCTGATGTGCAACTATACCATTAAAACCCCATGCATATATAAGAAAACGGCTTTTGAACAGCTGTCCACTGTAGTGACCGCTATACATGAAAGGGTTAATGGATTATAATTACTGATGCATTAACATGTACGCAACATTTTAAAGTTGCGGCCGGTTGCAGAGGAGCTGATTTTAAACCAATCAGCATTTATTTGTTAACGATATGACACCAATTTATTGTTAACTTACACTGAAATTCATTTTGCATCCTTAGTTCATCATATAGTTGATTATAACTCCTTCCGTACAGGTTGGCACTTCCTGATTTTACACATGAAGATTAGTTATACTGGAGGAGAAAAGAACCCTGATGATATCATAGTGATGTCATCAGGAGGATAATTAAAGCATGAACGTGGCGTTGCTATCTGTAGCTGAGCAGGCTGAGTGAGGCGTCAACGCCCCGGATGACCTCCACGTGTGGAAAACCGAACGCTGCCGTCAGACTTGAGTTTGAGTTTTGACGTTGTTTGTCTGTTTTGAGTCTTCAGATAAAACTTATTAAAACACAACAGAGACGCCGGCTTTATCACTCCGCTCGCCCTCCGAGACAAGGACATCAACTGACAAAAAGACAATAAGAGTGACGGCGATAACCATGTCGAACGACCGCAGACAAAGACAGACGGAGAGAGAGAGAGAGAGTTTTCTGTGTGTGTGTGTGTGTGTGAGTGTGTGTGTGTGTGTGTGTGTGTGAGAGTGTGTGTAGGTGTGTGTGTGAATTTATAAGTGCGAGTGTGTCTGTCCTTCCTCTTCCTCTCTTATCACTCCAGACTTTAGGCTGCTGTCAGCTGTAATTACTGCAGTGTGAGTGTTACATCACTACTGTTCAGCAGTGTGTTAACCTTTATTTAAAACAGGACAGTCGACAAACAGCAAGGTTTGACGTACAGAGACGGACGGCACAAGGGAAAAAGAGTCAGAAACAGTAGACACACTAAGATAAAGTTGAGCTACTACGACAACCACAATTATTAGCACTATTATACAAAAACTTTTCTAATAATATAATAATAATAATATAATGATGGCTCAGAGATTGTTTATTGTTATGCTAGTTGTTACATAGAGGTGAGCTTCTAACTGCAGGTGCAACTGTTGCGTAAGTCAACTGACAAAGCTAACGTTAGCATGCTAATATCTGAGCTGTTTATACTGAAGAGGTAATATAGAAATATCTGACTCGACGCTTTTACATTTCACAGAAAAAAACACTAAACATCAAATTACAAAATGACCAAATGACCAAATAATGTGGGTTAGCTTAGCATAATCAGATATTTCCCTCTCACTGTAAACCTCCTGAATACCACTAGATCTAAAACACACATATTTCTCCAGGTATGCAGATAGAAATAAAACAAAGTCACATCTACATTCATATGGATTCACTTCAGTTTATCTTTTGGCTCCTAAAACTGTTTTATTTAGAAGTTATGTTACAGCTCATGATGCTACTCTCACTTGTTAGCATGGTTGGTTGCTTCTTGTTGTTGGACGACGCTACAGATTCACAGTTTTACACATTACTAAAGTCTTTACTAGAAGTTTTAATGTTGCAACCTGGTTTAGTAAATCAGTTTGAAACTAGTTAGCAGTTCAGAACTTTGCACACAGATTTAGTGATTTAGCGCCGATTAGCCGTCAGATTAGACAATGTTTTGTTGTTATATTTGGAGGTCTCGCTGGCCAGTTGAGCTAGTTACAAGCCGGCTTCTCTAATCTTTAAACAACCACTGACCCTAATATGAAACTAGAGAAATGTGGACCCGTTTCTCCTTTAAGGAAAATTATAGGGAATATAAAACAGACCAAATGGACCACAAGGAAAAAATTTCTGATTTTTTTTTTTTTTGAAATTCTACCTTCAGTGTCAAAGATCTGTAATGTAACATATATGTCATATCGATATTTCCCTAACTTGTTTTATATCAATTTGTTCAAGAAATGTGGTCAGAACAGGTTAAATGTAAAATCTTATTAAAGCATCAGAATTGTTAAATGGGTTGAAATCTACCTTTAGTAACAAAAAAACAAGCTTTTTAAAATTAGCTAGTTCTGTCACACCGCCATTTTGGAAGTGATGTCATGGGTACACAGATTCACACATTGTCACATGACTGCACCAGGATGTTCAGTAGATGTCACTTTAGGGACTTCATGAGTTAAAATCAAGGATAAAGCTGTTATAAGGAATTTTCCAGAACATTGAAAGGGTTCTTATAGGTTAAACACAAATACCAGCAAGTAAATATCAGCAGCAGTTCTACTATATTCTCCTCCAGGATAGAAACACATCTTCAACAAAGCCAAAAAGCGTCTCCAATACAGTCCAGGTCAGGTCAGACTATGTCAAATCACAAAAAAGTGAGTCTAACCTTCGTCACTGTGTCATAATTAAGTAACTGTCTACTTCTTCTCTCTCACAGTAAATAAACCTCCTGCTCAGTACGGGTGAAGTAAAAGCAGAAAACTCTTTTATTTTGAAGTGTGAAGGCAACAAATACATCCTGAAAAACAAAAACAAACATTTATATAAAAAATCTGAAGCGTTAAAATTCCCATTCATCAATGTCTCACTCTCTGAATCACACTTTATGGAAACATTTTAAAGCCACACACACACACACACACCTCAAAACAGTAAAAAACCTCTGTGTGACTTTGCAAAGTACTAATCAAATAAATTGATGTTGGCTCGCAGGGTTCAGAATTAATTACAGCATTAAACATTAGCTAAGTGGGGTAATATTCCAAGTTTGATAGTGCATAATTACTCCGCTGTTAATGATTCATGCGGCGTTAGAGCCGAGGAGCGAGGAGGAACGACGGACATGAGCCCAAGTGTCAGAAAAAAAACTCTGCAGAGAAACTTCATTTCCTCTTTAAATGATGAGTGATGAAAACATGAAGAGGATTTCTGAAATCTTCATTTTCCTCACTTAAAACGTTGAGTCGATGAAATAAGATGTAATACTCATAAAGTATAAAACAAACCGTTATATCACAGCATGAAAGACTAACAGTACAATATGTGATGCAGCTCCATTTAAATATGTTGAATATGTTCTCTTTGAATTTAAATATAAACATAAAACTCGAACTGGAAATGGTGAAATCCAGTTATCAGCAGGCTGCATCATGAATAAATATCACAAATATCTCAACAACTATTGGATAGATTGAAATTTGGTTCAGACATTCATGGTGCTGAGACCATGGAGGTGTAAAGAGAACTGGATACAGCGTCAGAAGCCCCGTTCATTCCTATTAACGTTGCTCAGTGGTGCATGAAGCCAAAAAAGCCACTTCCTGCTGTAAAGAAACACCTGGATGAAAACATACTGCACTCTATGGGCCCAATGCGTCCATGGAGCATGCTCAGTAGAGCCGGCTGAGACCGCTAACTTCCAGTTTAGCCCTGCGGCTAACTTGTATGGGGATAAAATGATTCAATCATGAGGCTCTTCTAGACTTTTGAAATGTGATCAGACCGAATGGATCAAAGTCTGATTGTGAAACAAGTCATTTCATCAGGGTTGTGATGATGATTTTTAATAGTTTTTGAACAATAACGGAGGTCTACAGCACAGAAGAATAAGATATATCAGGCTTTAATACACACACAATACTTGTTAGCAGATCAGTTCATTGTTGGTTTGGATCCAAACATGAGATTTGTTGACAAGAAGGAAAATATAGAAAATTTTCCAGCCAAATCCTTTAACCTTTAGTGCAACTATTAGGTTTGTTGTGTTTATTTGGATCTCTTTTTTTTTTTAGCTCAAGGCTGATCTCCCAAGAGTCCTTCTTAAAATCATAAAAACATTTTGAGAATACTACAGGCCTCCAGCACACATACGCACATGTATACGAACCATAAATACATATTTTTATAACACATGTACACACACACTTAATCATAAATACACAGTATCTGCATTAACACATATAATTTACACAAACACATCTGTGTCTAAACTAATGCGCACATTCTGACAGTACAATGATACGATTATGGTGACGGCTACAATAAGAATGTACAGTCCACAATACGTCAGTTATATTAGTCACACTGTAAACACATTAATGTCCTGTAAATAAAGGGCCACCTGCCTATTTTTTATCCTCAGTAATACGTAATGATATTTATCTTTGTTACTTATATTAACGTTGTGTTCGTCTCGCACTAATATAGTTTGTCTTGAATACTTATTGGTCTTTTGAACTTTTGGATTTCTCAGGATTGTGTAACTGAATGATTGTCATGAAATTTGGTACAAACATTCATGTCTCAGGATAAATATTCATCTAGTGGCGCCATCACCAGGTCAAAATGTTTCCAATACTTTGATTCATGACCACATACCTGCAAAACTAATAACACTGCCATCAGCCTCAACTGTACTCTGTGTTTAGTGCTAATTAGCAAATGTTAGCATGCTAACACATTAAATTAAGACAGTTAACATGCATTAACATCAGCATGTTAGCATTGTCTCTGGGAGGATGTTAGCATGCTAACACATTAAATTAAGACAGTTAACATGCATTAGCATCAGCATGTTAGCATTGTCTCTGGGAGGATGTTAGCATGCTAACACATTAAATTAAGACAGTTAACATGCATTAACATCAGCATGTTAGCATTGTCTCTGGGAGGATGTTAGCATGCTGACGTTAACATTTAGCTCAAAACAAAGATGTGGCTAAACTCAGCTGCACAGATCTGTTAGTATGCTGGATATGTGTTCACATTATGTAAGTATACAATATGCATAAGTGCAACTGTGTGTAAGTGCATATGTTTGTATATTTAAATTAATGTGTGTGTGTCCACACACTACATGTAACATATGTGTGTGTGTATGTACGTTTGTTTTCCCCCTCAAAGGTGTGTGTGTGTGTGAGGATAAAGCTGGTCTCCAGTTGACAGCACTAGTGTGTTATCAGTCAGATGAATGGGGACGAATCTCTATTGTCAGTAGAGTAGCATGAACACACACACACACACACACACACACACACACACACACACACACACACACACACACACACACAGCCCATATCCAAGACACTTTCCTTGTCAACAGCTCAGAGGATGACAGATGAACGGTCCATTATGAACTGTTTGCCACAGTGTGTAAGTGTGGGATTGTGTGTGTGTGTGTGTGTGTGTGTGTGTGTGTGTCAGCTGGGCTCTGATAGATGGTGATTTATTAGGCAAAACAAAACACAGAACACTGAAAGCAATCACATCACCTGGACGAGAGAGCGAGAGAGAGAGAGAGAGAGAGAGGTGAGTCTGAAGAGGGATGAACAGTAGAAGGAGTCATGATGAAAAAATAGAAAGATTTTATTTTTTTAAAGTTAACTTTATTTTAAACACTTCTGTCCTTCACAAAAGGAGAAAAAAACAGAAAAATCTAAGTTTAAGGATGATGATTTTGGCTGTTAATGAGGATGGAGAGAGGAGTGGGCACAGAGGAATAGGATATGATAATACACACAAAATAATACTGAGATTAAAATAACAAAATAATTATAAAATATGAAGAAATCTCTTTTTCTGTCTTTTCTACTGACAGAAAACTTCACCGGCAGGATCAACATCTCAGTGTGTGAAGGGATAAACAGACCTTTTCAAATCTGTCATAAATCACTGGACACTGAAGAGCTTCTGAGTCTGTGTGTGTGTGTGTGTGTGTGTGTGTGTGTGTGTGTGTGTGTGTGTGTGTGTGTGTGTGTGTCTGGTTTTAACCCCCTGAGGCGAACAGAAAGTAAGAGATCCTTCATCTAGATCAATACACTCACACACACCTTCTGTCTCAGTGTCCCAAATCACTAAAGCTTCTTCAACCTGCTGACTTGTTAAAGCAAAATCCAAAACACACACACACACACACACACACACACATATACAGACCGACGCCATGGCGATGTGTGTGTGTGTGTGTGTGTGTGTGTGTGTTATGTTTTGTTGTCCGTCATCTATCTTCTTTCTCACTTTTTCACGCAACTGATTCCTCTCTCTCGCCCATCCTCTCTCAGGAGTCAGGTTGTGAAACGGTGAGCGTAGGTAAGGTGCATTATGGGTACTTTACAGAGTCACAGGGACACACACACACACACACACACACTAACACACACACACACAGAGGCTTAAATCAGTCTGCTGGGTTTCATGTCAGCGTGTTGGTTCAGCGGAAATTTACAGCCAGACAGCAAACAGGGCTTTCCAGGGCCAGACGCAGGGGCTCAGAGGACACACACACACACACACACACACACACACACAAGAAAAACACAATACAACACTCGTATATTTGTGCTGGACTTCTACATTTGTCAGCTTGTTCCATGTTTGGATTGCTCATTTTCTGTTTTTGTCCTCAACAGGCCACTGTAGTCTGAGCCACAGACCAGTGGATGTCGTTACAGTCCCTACTGGTCACCACTAGAGGACATCGAGTCACTGAAATGTCTCTGCTGACACATTGTCTCCATTACAAATTACAGATTACATGAAGCTAACTCTAATACGTTAGAATATAAATGTTAATATGTTAAAATCGAGGAGAGTCAGCATCTTAAACTGCTGATGCTAATGCAAACATCCATATTTCACAAACAATCCCGACGAGGTAAATCACGGACATGAACACAGGAAGAGACGTAACACAGTCACGGATTTAGAAAACCTGCTATTCTGTTTGTCCTTCTTTCTCTTTTTATCTGATTCATCCGTCTTCTTTCCTTTCTCTCTCTCTTTTCTCTCTCTCTCACACACAAAATCCACTCTGCAGCTCTAAAAACCCGAAAATCTCTTCTCTGTTCTCCCCCAAATCTCACAACAATGGCGGTCTTTGAACGTTCGGAGCGAGGACCCCAGACACTGATAAGCCCTGTGTCGAACGGTCCGGAATGCCGGGGCCAATCCCTGCCTCCCAGTGCATTATGGGACTGTGATAAGGACACAATGGAGGAGCACTTTTATCATGTTTCTCATGCTAATACGTCCACTTGCTGCTTATTTCTTTTTGTTGAGCAGATTTTAATTTGTTTGGTGTGTTAATGACTCGTGCAAGAGCTTCAGGTGGCGCACGTGTGTGTGTGTGTGTGTGTGTGTGTGTGTGTGTGTGTGTGCGCTCAAGGCTACATCTCATTCATCAGACAGAAAGGTCTTCAGGGCAAACACACACATACCCACACACACACACACACACACACGTACGCAGACAAAACCCAAGAGGTTATGTCGAGTGTGTGTATAAATGTGAATCCTGAGGCCGTTTCCCTTCACGGCCCTCAGTGATGTTTTACTGTGGAACTCAAGGAAGTGTTGATTATCTTATTATTACCTGGCCAGGTGTGCACTTAACGGGTGCAGCATCGCATCTGCATGTAATTAGAGATTGTGAGTTTTATTGACAATAATTCCCAGATTCAATATGTAATTTTGATGTATTTAAAAGCTGAAGCATAATGTAAATATTAGGGATGTGCAGAGAGTCCAGTATTTGTATTTGTATCTGTATTTGTTGAGACAGCAAAATTATTTTTATTTGTATTCGAATAAAAGTGGAAAGAGGCTTAAAAATCCTGTTTTTGTTTTTATTACGCTTTTAATTTTAGAAAATTAAAGTGTAACAATAAGTGTTCATGAAGCGTGTGTCAGTAGTTCAGCTTTATCTCTGGGGAACACCCCTGAACTCCGGGAGTGATGTCCAAATTAGGAAATGTGCGTCATGTAGCAGGTGGATGTGACTCCCCTCGTTGAGACCTGCTGGTAGACGTCACAGTGGAGCAGAGGAGACACACTGAGATAGCGATGTAACCGACCACACTGGTTTATTTTTCTTCCTGAAAACAATTTTCAAAATATTTGTATGAAACAAATATTCGTATAAAACCCCACTATTTGTGCTTTGCCGAATAACGTATTTGTATTCTGGCACACCCCTAGTAAATATGCTCAAAATTCTTGTAGGAGGCAAAAATAATAGCAAATGTTCATACACAAACTGTAGTTTCTGCGTGCGTCCTTCTACAACATTAACCAAGTTGTCATAGATGCTGAGAATAGTTACGACGATGTTTATTCGCCTCCTTGCAGAAAGTTAGAGGAGGAGTTTGATGTGTGTTGAGCACGGAGCTGGAGTCAGAACATAAACATAGCACAGAAAGTAAGGAAAGTTGTGTTTGGTAGATTATTTCTTTGTTGTAACAATGCTTCTTGGCAATAAATCTTGTCTCATACTGTTGGAAAGCCTGTTTTTTATTTCCCTCTGTTTGGCATTGGCAGAGACGATTTGGCAAATTTTTCATGGGCGCAACCCACATACTCAGCTCTGCTGCTCATCCCACAAATGCATGTTCCTTACAAATGTGGCACCATTTAAAAAGGGAAATAAATGGGCTTTTTATGCCAAGAAGCATTGTTACAACAAAGAAATAATCTACCAAACACAAATTTCCTTACTTTTGTGCTATGTTTAGATAGCCTAGCTTAGCATAAATAGCGGACTCAGGGGAAACAGCTAGCCTGACTCGGTCCAAAGGTTAAAGATCCCTCCATATTTTTAGATACATCAAATATAATGTTTTTTCCACAAAGAAAAGTTCAAGTTCAATATTTTAAGTCCTTAAAATATGTAAATATCGCTCATTTCAAATGTCTCCTACTTCACTGATAAGTTCATTCTCAGTGTTTGTGCAGTTTAGGCTTCAAGTTTCCACATCAAACTATATGTACGTTGCATACTGGACCACGATTGGCTCCAAGCTGGTTGTGATGTCCTGCTGATACGTACACGTGTTAAAGTCAGATTTAACACATTTCCAACACAAAAACACATGATACAAGATCACTAATTAACACGCTGCATCTCGTGTGTTTAATCAGAACATTATGTGCTTGAACTTTTCTTTTCCTGAAGAACAAGAGCATCAAAATTCCAGCAACTACAAACTGATATGTCAAATGGCCAAAAACTCAGTTATAGTAGGTTTAACCGACAGTAAATGAGCTGTTTAGTGGTTTAGGTTGGAGGGAGTTTTAAAGAAATTATATTATGTATAATTTTTTCCCATTTTAACTCACATTCCTCAGTAATTTCACTTTTGGTGAGGATAGAAAAACCTAAAAAGACAATTTAAAATATAATTTGGCAATAAAATGACTTAATGTGAAGAACTTTTGTCACTATTGATAATTTGTATCAACTGTATTTTTATAAGCTGCTTTCTTGCCGGTGTGAGTGTGAAAGAGATGGATGCAAAAGATAAGAAGAAGGAAGAGAGAGAGAGAGAGAGCGGATCCTCTCTCCACTAAACACTAATATACAGGCCTGCAGCCCTAATAAAAGTATATTTATTATAAATATCCTCCATTCATTTCTGCAGCAGCGTTTACAGCCGGCAGTAAGCAGCCATTTTAATACTGCAGCTCCTCTCTGAACGTTTCTCAGCTCAAAGAACCGTTCACAGTGTTTATTTCAAGAGTGTCTGCTGAGAAGCAGCAAATAAAAACCATCAACAGTCTGTTCATGATGCAGCATCGACTCTTTTATATTAAACTTAAATATCAACTTCTCTGAAAACATCATCATGTCTCTTTAATTAATTTTAATGACCATAAATGACCTGCTCTGTCGCTATTTTTTGTTAAAGTTGCGTTCATGGGCTTCAGGACAATTTATTAAAATTCACTGTTTGGGTGATGCATTCATGGACACTCCGACATCCGTGTATTTATGAAGGAAAAGCAAACATGGATGTTGTGAAAAGTAAAATGTGAAATAATCATTTCTTGCACTGAAAAGCATTAGTGTCATGTTAGATTGAACAAAACATTTCACAATAAAAGCCTTCTGAACTGCTGGAAAGCTTTTAATGTGAAAGGGGATGCAGAAAGTGTTGAGCGTGCATTAAAAGTGCAAACAGAGAAAAGCACATATCTGTATGAGATGGAAAGTTTCCAAGTAAACACGGAGGGCTGAAGAGATCTACAGTGATATGTGACGAGTGAAAAATCAAAGAGGAAGATGTGAGCGAGCAGCGGAGGACGTGCAGACGGAGAGAAGAAGAAGAAGAAGAAAAAACACACAAGCAAAGATATTAATTCAACATTAGATGTTCTGACTGAAACACACGAGACTGACACCTTTCACACCGTGTCTACGCCAAATAACTCATTAAAACATCTTCAGCATCAAAGATGAGAGAAGTCGGAGCTCCATCAATACACAACCTGCGTGTGTGCGTGTGTGCGTGTGTGCGTGTGTGTGTGTGTGTGTGTGTGTGTGTGTGCAGCAGGATTCAGCTCGTCCTTTTTTTTTTTATTTGTCTTTAATTCTCTATGAATGGGAAAGTGTGTGTTTGTCTGCAACTCACGTGTTGATACTGTTTTCTGTGGACTCTGTGGACACCGTGTGTGTGTGTGTGTGTGTGTGTGTGTGTGTGTCTACAGGGCAATTAATTGAGCAGTGATTGGAATGCGACGCTGCAGCCCGTTGTGAGCCCCTACAGGGCTTTAAATGCAGACAAACACACACACACACACACAAAGACAAAAGGCACACACACACACACACATGAATGATAGAATAAATAGAAAAATATAGAGCCATGTCACACACACACACACACACACAGTGGTGTTCCCTCAGGATCTCCACATTCAGCTGCTGTGACCTTGACAAGAACAACACAAACTGCTGCTCTCTGTCTCTCCATGTTTAGTTTACTTCCATCTTTGTTTCTGCAGCTCCATCCTTCTCTCTCTCCGTTTCTTCTTTTTTTTCTACATCTAACTTCATCTTCTCTCTCTTTGTTTCACTTCCTGTCTCTCTCTTTTCTGTAATCTTTTCTGTATTTTCTTTGTTTGTTTTCTGTCTTTACTGCAATAATATCTGTCTCTCTGTTTCATCACCTTTCCTCCACCAAACCTCTCTCCTCCTCTGACTAAAGGCCGAGCAGCAACCGTCAGGGCTGCAAAACGAAGCCAAAGTGGAAGTGCCGAAAACTGCAGTTCTTCAGATGACCACCTGCAGACCCTCATGTTAAAATGTCCCATGTTGCTCTTTCAGTGTGTTTTCAGTTCATGAAAGTTCATGAAAGACCCTCTAACGAGTTGAATGTTCAGAAGATTAGCATTATCACAGTTAATCATAGACTGTAAATACACTGTGCTAACTAAGCTAGCAGCTAGCGTTAGGATCAGCTCCATCCTCTCGTCCAAATATGGTCACTTCTGGCTCCAAAAAATCCAAGATGGCGACGGTCAAAAATGCAAACTTGAGGCTTTAAAACTGGAGTCCACAAACTAACGGGTGACGTCACAGTGGCTACGTCCATTATTTCTATTCCAGTCTATGCTAAAGCTAAATCTTTACAGTGAAAACTCACTGAACCATCATTCATTTTCTACAAGACAAGAGTGAATTTCAACTTTATACAAATGAGGGTGAAATTCGTCTGGAAGTCGTGCGTTGAAACTGACAAATTGGCTTGATGGTGGACGAGGATGCGACAGGAAAACGTTCATATATGAGAAAATAACTGTTGCTGTTTCAGGGACTTTTATACGACTCTTCCCACCAGATTATAAGGACGATGACAAAAGTAATGTGACTTGGCATAAAAATAGCACAACAGCAGTGATTTGTTTATTTACACAATGCTTGCTCTCCATCTTTCTTCTTCTTCTTCCTCTTCCTCTCTCAACCCAACCAGTCGAGGCCGATGGCGCCCTCCTAGAGTCCGGTTCTGCTTCGGGTTTCTTCCCATTGAAGTTTTTCCTTCTTGCTGTTGCCAAGTGCTGCTCATGGAGGATTGTTGGGTTTCTGTAAATTAAAGAGTCCAGTCTAGACCTGCTGCCCTGAGATGACTTTTATTATGATTTGGTGCTATATAAATACAAGGCTGATATATATAAAAGCCTGCTGACTTTGACGTGTTGAACTGTGACAACAACATCTCTGCGTCCTTGCCTTGTTCGTGTTAGTGACTTCTTATATTTGTCGTCTCTTGGGGATCCTCCAGACCGAACATGAAACAGTCGGTGAAAAACAGAACACTGCAAAACGCCGCCGACAACAACTTGTTTCTAACAGATTTGGCTTAAAAAAAAAAAGAAATTACAGAGCAGAAGAGACGGAGTCGTACTGCTGCTGTCAGTCAAACTTTAGTTTGAAAAACAAACTGATAACTTTTCCGTTTTCTCATTTAATTTATTTCTTTTTATTTTGTCTCAAAAATGACTTTCTGTCTCTTATTCTATTAATGTGATTCATCTTGCTTTGACTTTTAGGTCTTTACACAAAACTCATCCACACTTATGCACAATTTCATTTCTTACCAACAGTAAATGTCTGTATATGTATCTTTATGTAGGCGTCAGTGTGTTTGTGTATTTTACATTCATCTGTATTTTAATGTGCAATCAAATAAATAAATGAAGCATCCATTCATCAAGCTAAAAAACAGCTTTTCCTTCGTCACTGAGGAGAAGTTGAAGTTTCGGTGGCGTCGATCGCTGCTTCTTAGTATCTGCAAAACAAGCGGGAGCGGCTGCCGCCGCCGCCGCCGCCACCGCCGTTGTCGCCTTTTGGCTGCGTCTGATTATGTATGAGTTGTCTATTAGATAGGGATTTAGGGAACATGAGCTATACTGTATATCTGGATATGATCTGAGGACAATCTGTGGGCTTCAAACAGAGAGGGAGACGCCGGCTGACGGAGAGGCTTCACTATCTGAAATGACTGTTTGTTTTCAATTTCACATTCCAGCTGATTTCCTCTGGATCGGGGCACAGAGAGGTTATTACCGACGCAGACGAGGCTGCGAGGACCGGCGAGAGGGAGAGAGAATGTGTGTGTGTGTGTGTGGATAGGTGAGTGTGTGTGTGTGTGTGTGTGTGTGGATAGGTGAGTGTGTGTGTTTGTGTGATGGTGTTTTATGTGAGACTAGCTGGAAACATACAGTAGGTTGTGTACGGAGTCTTGGATCAGTAGAAGTGAACTGTGTGTGTGTTGATGTGTTACAGTATATTGATTACAACAGTTTGATTTGTGCTGAAAGTATAAACATTAATTGTGACTTTAAAGCTGCATTAATTAATATTCTTATCAACAGTAGCAACGTGATGTTAACGAGGGCCTGTTGATTGGTCGATTGTTTGGTCCAGACTGAAATATCTTAACGACTGTAAAGTTCTGTGCAGACGTTCATGTTCCTCAGAGGATGAATCCTGCTGACTCTGGTCGTCCTCTGACTTTACCTTATGAAGGAGAAGTGGAATATGCATTCAAAGATGAACTCCTATGAAAGTTTAATCAAATGAAACATGCTCGTCTGGTGCAGGAGCTGAATGAGCTTCCAGGTTTGTCACATTGCACAGGAAAGTTTTACAAATATAAAACCTTCATGGATTAAAAATTAATAATACAAAGAGTAATAATTGACCTTATCTGCGGTTGGAAGGGTCCTGTCAACAGTTTTTTAGACGTCTCTTTTATGATATATAAAATATATAAAATATATATTTTTTCAATGCAATACCGCAAGTGGCCACTAGGAGAGATCGGCAGCAAGGCTGAGCAGCGGCGGCACCGTATCAACCTCTTATAAGACATCCGTGGCTCAGAGCATGGACTTCCTGTTGGCTCTGCGAGACTTTCCAAATGTTACTGAACCAATTTGATCAAATTCTGATAATAAAACGAATCATTTCATGTTTGTGACAGCTGCTCCTTTTCCAATGATTGCGTGTGTTTCTGGGCCGGTGCGCATCACATGATACACACTGTAGTTGTAATTACTCGGTTTGACCACTATGCAAAAATAGCTTCACAGGCTAAAAACACCAGAAGAAGAACAACCTTCACACTTTAGCAGTTTTTTTTACAACAATGACAGTTAAGCTAGGTAGCTAATAACTATCTATAAACACAAACACATTGTTGACTCATTTATGAACAACTAGTGAGACAAACATTTTATTCTATAGTCTCTTACACACACACAGATTAGTCAGAGTCACATCAGCATGTTCTGACGATTAGTTTATCATCAGAAAGTTAATTTATTGCAACTATATTTCAAGCAAACATGCCCAAAATTTGATCGTTCAGCCTCTTAAATGTGAGGATGTGTCTGTTTTTCTTTGTCATATATGACCGTTAATTGAATATCTTAACATTTTAGACCAAACGAGCAAACTAGCAAGAAAATAATCGACAGATTAATCGATAAGGAAATAATTGCCCTATGTATAAGCAGTATATTAACATTTAATAAATGTTTATAACACACTATAATGTAGTTATAAGCAGATATAAGTGTTTATAAATGAACAGTATTTGTCAGCATTTAAAATTTCTCCAATATATTACAATTGTCCTGTTATTACAACTGTGATTTACTATATTTACTATTCATTATCTGTTTATACAGCAGCAAACACTTTTGGTGTCCACAGGAGGAGATATATGTTACATGTTGTTGACAGATACATTAATAAACACTTATATCTGCTTCCAACTACATTAAACTGTATTATAAACCATTGATTAACTGTTTATAAAGGCCTAATGATAATAAATGTCTATATAATAAGTCCAGATTTACTGATGTAGTTACTTTTCAACATCTGACTAAAACTCTGAGTATTTATATTTGTAAATCTGTAAGAAAAAAACATAAAAAAGAGAACAAAGAGCCTTAAATCTACTGAATATGGTACAAATATGTATTAAGTGTACATGTGAGTGCATGTGGTGTGTGTGTGGTTAAAGTACGAGAGCATACATTGTGTATATTTGACACCGTACTGTATTATAGTTGTATGTTTGTGTGTGTACAAGCCTGAGTGTGTTTGTGTATGTGAAACTGTATATGTGTGTGTGTCTGTATATAAAAGCCTGTGTGTATCTATATGTGTGTGTGTGTGTGTGTGTGTGTGTGTGTCTCCCTATCAGTTAGACAAGTCATTATTCTTGGCTGACAGCGCTCAGCTCCCGCTCCTCTGCCAGGTAATGAATTCTCCTCCAGATAAAGAAAATAAAAATCATCTTTAATTTCTCCGCCTCGCTGTTGTGTAAACTCTGATTCTTTCCGCCCGGGTGCGTTGGATTCGCCGCCCCGCCGCTCCCTGCCTGCCTGCCTGCCTGTCGCCTTGCTCAGACGGCCTACAAGTGGAGAGAGATGATGATGGTGAAGCAGACGCTCTGCTGCGGATGAAAGAACTGCCGTGAAATATGATGGATAAATGGTTGCGGCAGGTGTGTATTTACACACACACACATATATGATCACATGCGCGCACACACACACACACACACACACATATGCACAGACTTAAATATGGACAAATAGGAGGATGTGCAGAATGCATGTCTACAAAGACAAGATGAGGTTCTGTTTACAGCTCCGCTAGCTTGATGTGCTACATATCACAACCTCTTGACTTTATACTGTCACAAGAGGTTGTGATATGTAGCACAACAAGCTAGCAGAGCTGTAAACAGAACCCTGTTGTCCAAAGAAAAACGACAGTATAAGTCGTAATGTCAGTTGCCAAAAAGAAAGTCAATATAGGTGACAAATTTCCATAATCGGAGGTGGCGGGTTGGGTGGATGAATAGATGGATAGATGGATAAAAGTGGACTCAGCTGCAAGAGACTGCAGGTTGCTTCCTGTTTCCAACCGCGAGTCAAAGAAGGAAGGAAGTAACTTGTTTCAAGTGATTATTTTAACCCAAACCATGATCTTCCCCTAAACCTAACCAGACCTTAACCACCGCGTTGTCACAGCGTACAACATCATTATTTTTGAAAAGCTGCTGATAAAGGCAGCATGTTAGCAAATGCTCCTATGAGTCGTTAGCAGCGCTAGCTTAGTTGTGCCTCCCTTTGGCTAGCAACACAAACTAGCCTAGTCTCATGTTAGATAGACAAAAAGTTTTATATTTTATCAGTCTGGTGGTTCTAAAAACAGTAATAACACCCGAGGTGAGTTTTATATTGATATACAATCCAACAGGTCGTACATCGACAGCTATGTTAGCTAGTAGCTAGTAGCTAGTAGCTATTAGCTGAGCTGATAACGTCATGAGTCATCATGAGTCAGTTTAAAAAGTTGGCTCACTCAATAGAGATGTCAGATTAAACTAGGAAATAAACACTGAATCTAAATGATTTAGATGTATTACACACATCACCGTAGGTCAGTGTCAGTGATAGTCGTCATGAACGTATCAAATTGTATCGAGTTATGAAAGTTTACTCAGTCACTTTGACTAGTTTGCTAATTTCAACTCTCATTTGTGAAATTACCGTATCGTATTATGGGGTTTTGGGGGATTTCCCATCAATATTCATTTGCAGATTATATGGTAAATCAAATACAAACCTTTCCTTTGTTGTTGAATTTTCACATTTTTAAGCAATATGTAGCCGTCACATGCAAGAAGAAGTACGTTTTTAAAGGTTTGTTGATGTAGAAGAACCAGTGCTCAGCTCCTGATGGTTAACAGTCCAGTCAACACACCCTGATGTGACTTATTGACATGTTTTTTTTAATAGTTTTTGGATGACAGCGAAGGTCTACGGCTCGTTGGTTTTGCTCTGTACATGAGATTTGTTGACAATAAGAAAAATATAGAAAATCACCAACTTTATCCTTTAAACTGATGACGGATCAGGTGTATGACAAACATACAAACACACACATACACACATAATAACCCCTCTGCCAACATCACCCCGTAAGACATTGAGCTTCTAATTTACACCTGAGCTGTCAGATCACACACACACACACACACACACACACACACACACACACACACACAGAGAGAGCCTGGTCCCTGATGTGTGCTGCGTTTGTTTTATGCCCCATCTGTTCTCTCTCCCTACTGTCCCATTACAGTTAAACTATAGCTCGGCTCTACGGGTGCAGACAGGGGACAAAAAGGACGTTCACCAGCAGCCGTCTCACACCGGTTCAGTCAGGTAGCCGCGGCAACGAGAGCAGAACTGATCGATGTCCTCTGACTCTTCGTTAATGCTTTAACTCGCCGTTTGTAATTACATGAAAGGTACTTTTAAGAACACAAAGCTTAAATATAAAAAAAAAAAGTTTTTCAGCTGCTTTCAGCTCAGAAATGATGTTCTGATTGTTGTCTACAGCCGGCTGCAGCATCACACAGCAGCCGAACTGAGAAAGAGGTCATGTGTGTGCATTTACAGCAGCAGTAACTTCATTAATGTTCTGTGTTCTGCTGCTACACATCTACACAGATCAGCTGTTTCACACTGGTCCCAGGTTTATACGGTGGAATTATTAGTAATAAAGCAGCTCTTACGGATGAATCCTGAGAATCAGAGCTGTCAGGACATTTTTATTTTTTAAGTATCTGAAAGTTGGAGATAAACCTAAAACCCTGCACCCACTTGATCCCCCCGATGGCTGAGTGGAGATCGTTCAATATCAATTCAATATCAATTCAATATCAATCAGTGCCTCACAAGCTTGAAGATTTGAAGAAAGACATAGAGAGAGAGAGTGAAGACACTAATAATTTCACTCTAACTATCAAATTTACACATACGTGCAAATAGCAGCATTAAGATACTATTTGGTTTGCGGTGCAGTTTGCAGGCTCTTGGTGAATCACACGGTGTCTTTTTTGTCTCATTTGTGCAGGTTTATCTGCCGCAAAGGCTGCAAGATCCTTTTGTGAATTCTCCCCTTGAGACGCCAAGTTTGCAATAAAAGATTAACAGCTAAAAAAAAGTGAGTTTTCTTTCCTCTCATGTGCAGGCTTCTAGCAGAATCACTACACGTCCTAGCCGGGCGTGCCGTTGGTCTGCTCAGAAATGACATTAATGTGCATGTTTTAATTGTTATAATGAAGAAAATAGTTTTGTACATTTTTCAACAGAGGAAAAATATCAGTCAGGACATTCTGAGCAAAATTCATCAGATATGCACGTTCAGTTTGTGTCGACATGTTTGGTTTTAGTGAGATCAGAGCGAAAGTATTTAAAGGAATTATCTTTACACACAGCAGTGAGGTCTGTAGGATCCTAAACAACCAGGAAGTGAAGTCAGTTTCAGCTAAAAGTGAGTCGTTGTTGTTATTCATCATTTATAAGCTAAAAGCTACTTTTTCCTGTGAACTCACTCAAAGTTCAAACTTTAAAAATTCAAATAAGTGTGTTTTTTTTTTCCTGATCTGTGGAGAATCACCTCTGACCTCTCGCAGTCACGTTCACTGTGTTTTCTGTTCTTCTGT
>NC_089532.1:2152089-2174589 GCF_963924715.1 Thunnus thynnus
TTCGTACTGGAACCTTGTTTGAAGACACACTTGAAAAATCCTGAACCTTCCTAACCTAAACACTCTGAAAGAAGTAATTTTTCACTATCTGTTCTTCTATTTGAACATATAATTACATTTTATTTAAATAAAATGTTGAATGACAGACAGTATTTTTTTCCAATTTTACCACAATTTTTCTATGTTTTATTTCCATTTCTTCCTTATCACAGAGTGCCTGTTTCTGTTTTTCACCTTTTTTTTTTGTTACATTTAGGGTGCAAATGGTAGAAAATACATCTTTTAAAACACACACACACACACACACACACACACATGTACATAACACAGCTCTAAAACAGACATATGTGCACAAATCCCTCGCTATAATCGCCTATCAATTTATCTGTTTTCTGCATTTAAGGAGCAGGTACTTTCATCACAATCCATAGGGGTTACTGAGCACACACACACACACACACACACACACACACACACACACACACACACACACACTCTAAGCCAGCGGTGGTCACATCGAGTTATGCTGACATGGCCTAGCATCTGCTCGGCGGCTCCAGAATGACACCGATTTGCACTTAAATGAGTGGATTTAAGTGGCGCGCTGCCATTACCACTCGGCCATATGTGATCCCAATGTCTTTATCCTGCATTACACTGAGGAGGATGAGAGGGAGATGAGAGAGGGAGGGAGGGAGGGAGGAGGAGGAGGAGGAGGGAGAAGAAAGGAACGACAAGAGACAGGGTGGAGGGGGCGAGGGAGATTAGGAGAGACAGCAGCGGCAGCAGAGAGAGAGAGAGATAGTAGGGGGAAAAAAGAGGCATAAAGAGAAAGAAATGGATCTGTAATGAGAGAGAGATGGAGCTGAGGAGAAGAGAGAGGAAGACGTTAAAAGAGAGAGAGAGAGGGACGAGAGAGGATTACATGATGAGAGAAAAGAGAGAGAGAGAGAGAGAGAGAGAGAGAGAGAGGTGCAAATGTCAGAAGCTTTAAGAGGCGAAACATTGAGGAGAATCAGCTGTTTAATAAACACAAACAGCAGCAGGGTCAGCGGTAATCCTGACTCACTGAGGCTAAACCATCACAGTCCTGGATCAGCATCTCCTGTACTGTAACGCCGTCACTGACTGGCTCGTCAAATATGTTCGGAAAATAATAATGCTGAAAATACAAACTCACATAAACGTCAGGCAGGTGCAAAGTAGCAAAACCACATCCCAGTTCCACACTACACACTGTCTGTATAAGCACTAGGGGTGTGCCTGAATACAAATACATTATTCTGCAAAACACAAATAGTGGGTTTTATACAAATATTTGTTTCATACAAATATTTTAAAAATTATTTGTTGGGGCTGAGCTACTGACACAAGCAAAGTGCTCTTAAAGACTCTCCATCACCTGTTGTTCCTCTTCTCCTTTACACAAAGTTAGGTTGTAAAAAAATAGGCAATAAATGAAAAGTGCAAAGCAATAATCACCTTTGAAGTTCCTCCCTACACGTTACACGCTGTGCTGTCTCTGTGTTACGGGTGTATAAATAGATATGTCTGGCTGCAATGAGGCGATGAGTAAAGTTTTAGCTCAGTAATCATAATCATTTTCTAAAATTAAAAGTGTAATAAAAACAAAAACAGGATTTTTAAGCCTCTTTCCACTTTTATTCGAATACAAATACAAATAATTTTGCTGCCTCAACAAATACAGATATAAAAACAAATACTGGGATCTCTGCACATCTTTAGCCTGGATGTGTCCACAGCTCAAAAATATACCTACAAACACCTCTAAAAGCTCACTGATTAACATCTGAACACAAACAGAAATATAAAAACTGAGTTATGTGTGTCACTTGCTCTCCGATACAGTTGTTATGTTCAAGTCGTCATTTCCTGAACCTCTAGGTGAGTAAAAGTCAAAGGGATTCATCCTCTCAGGACCAGGAACGTCTGAACTAAATGTCTTGGAAATCCATCTGATAGTTGTTTAGATATTTTAGTCTGGATCAGAGTGGTGACAGTTTCATATTAATATTATTCAACACTAATTTCTAAGCAGGTTTTGAGTTTGTGGTGTGTCAGTAAGCAAAAACACTTGATTTTTGAGTTTGCTACTCACTGTTTTTTACTTGATACATCACACACAGGAAATGAAGGAAAGATTAAAAAATAAAGCTCGTTTAGATGGTGGTACAAACTACGTGAACCCAAAGAAATCCTTGAAAAACCTTTTCCTGTCTATTTATTAATGAATACTTCCTATTTCCACAGTTTCACTCCTTCTCTGCAGTTTAAATCCATCATCTCAACCTTTCCTCCCTCTTTAAATCTTTCCTTTTCCTCATCTGCTCACCTTTCTTTGCCTTCTTTCCATCTTCCTCTCCACTCACACTTCCCCTGTTTCCCAACTTTCTCTCCTTCTCTCTCTCGCTTTCTTCTCCTCCATCCATCTCTTCACTTATCCCTTTATTTTTTTTATGCTCTTCTCGTCCGTCTGTCCTCTCAATCCCTTCTTCGGTCTTCCCCTCCTTCCCTCATTATCTCCTCCTCCCATGTTTGCTTCCCTCTCCCCTCTTCTTGTCATCCCTCTAGCTGCCCCCCCCACTCCCTCCCTCCTCTCAGCCCCGTCCCCTCTCTCCTTCCCAACTTTTATTCCCTGCCTCCACCTTTCCTCCCTCCTTCCTCCTCTCACCATCTTCCCTCCATTTGTTCTATCTCTTATCCTTTCCAACTCTCCCCCTTGGGCTGATCTCTTCCTCCCTCCTCCTCCCTCTTCTTCTTCTTCTTCTCCCTCTAGCAACCCTCTCCCTCCCTCTGTACCTCCTCCCTTTCCCCTGACTAATCTCCCTCCTACCCCTCTCCTCTCCTCCTCCAGGTGTTTTGCAGGGATAAAGGATTGATGAAGCCATCAACTCTCTGCTCTTGACATTTACAAAAAACCCTCCAAGCAAACGCCTCCCACCTTCCCTCCCCCCCCTCACCCTCTCTCTCTCTCTCTCTCTTTCACTATCTCTCTGCAGAGCTACCTCGCTCACGGCTCGCCCCGCCACATCATTAAGACCCGGTAATTAGGGCTCATTTGTAAAGCCAGTGTAAATAAAGGGCCCATAATGGTCGGGATATCACTCACACTGAGGCGTAAACTAGACGTTTGTGTGTTTGTGTGTGTGTGTGTGTGTGTGTGTTTTTTAGGGGATAGGGGACATTAGGAAATTAGCTCATGTGTCATTAGAGCGAAGGTGTGTGTGTGAGTTTGAAAAGTTGGTTTCAGACAGAGAATGTGTGTGTGTGTGATTTGTGAGAGAGAGAGATAGAGGCAGAAGTGTGTTTAGAAGACATGAATCAATCATTGTTTGTTGTATCGGCGTGTGTGTGTGTGTGTGTGTGTGTGTGTGTTCGAGGTGACAGGAGGCATTAGGAAATTAGTGCCTGTGTCATTAGTGAGCGAGCAGCGGTGGAAGAAGATCCTTCACATAAGTACCGACTACACAATGTAAAAAACTCTGCATTTAAAATCCTACATGAACATATAAATGTATCATTGTCTCGGCCTGCAGTAAAATATTAAATATGTTTAATAAACTACATTATTAATACTGAAGCATCAGTGTGTAAGCAGCATGTTAGCAGCTAGTTTAGTCCAGTGGTTCCAAACCTAGGGGTCGGGGCCCCTCCAAAGGGTCAGCAGATAAATCTGAGGGGTCGTGAGATGATTAATGGGAGAGGAAAGAAGAAAAAACAAAGTTGTGATACACAGAAATGGACTTTTTCTCTAATCTTTGATTTTTGGTGAAATATTGGAGAGTTTTACCTCTTAAATGTAGTGAAGTATAAGTGTAAAATAGCTTAAAATGGAAATAAGATGATTGAGATGTTTAGTTACACTGCAGGGATGAATCAGACATGTCAGTATCAGTCATTTAAAATTCAAATTTTAACCAATATATTGTAAAAAAAACTTATATATAAATTAAATGTATCTCACTGCACAGCTGTATGTCCAGGACAGAGATGTTGGAGGAGAATGGATCGCTATTTAAAGAGTAAAGAGTAAAGACGGTGTGCAGAGCTTTACCTCTGTAGACTCCATAAGTCTCCTCAAAGAGCCCTGGAACCTCCACAACTCTTAACCTCTCTCAGGAATCACTGTGACTCCATCCTTTTAATCACACTTTACAACCCTTAAATTAATATATGGCTCCTGGTAGACTTGTATAATGACTTTAAATAGTCCTAGAATCCCTCCTGAAACGCTGCTAAACTACTACTGCAATCTCTCAAAGATCCCTCGGAGCCCCTCACAAGGTCCTGCAAACTCAGTGACTCCCTGGTACCTATTCACGGATAAAATACCTTTAATCCATTGAAATACAGCTAAACAGAGATGTTGATGATGCCGGAGGGAAGCCTGGCAACACCTGAAAAACCCCTTCAAGGATCCCCAGAACTCCCTCAAAGATTCAGACCGTCAGATATTCTTACAATCCCATTACGATTTCAGTTTGAGAGGCCTTCAAGGACTGCTGGAAACCCCTTAGGAATTTTTAAAAAAAATCTTCTCAAGTACAACTTTAAAAAAAAAATCCTGGAATAAAACACGAGTAAGCATCAATAAAATAACTTTCAAACCTCTAAAAACGAGTGCTGGAATCTTTTCAAAAACGTCTTCAAGGACATCTGTTAACATCTCAGAGACCTCCATGTCTACATAAAGACTTCCAGATAAAAGATTTGGAATAATGTCTCTCCTAACAAACACTTGTAAAAAAATATTCTATAATAATATTTGAAACTACTCAAACACGTCTTCAAGCATCACAAGAATCTCTTAACAAGCCCGTTAAACGTCTTCAAGAACGCCTGAAACTTCCTGAAGGAGCTTTTATTTAAATTCCAGGTGCACTCGATGCAATAAATGCGACGCCGCGGTGAAGAGCCGTCAGAGCGACTCTCCGAAGGTCAGTATCACTCCGAGCGTCGTCTGAGACTCTCACCTTCTGATCGATATGTTTTCCTATCGATCCGCCGTGCGCTGCCCGGAATGGCAAGTGTCAATCAATCCGGTGCCTGTCGATAAAAATGATCGCTCCTCGATGTGTTTATTTGCATTTAATGATCTTAATTACCATTCCCAGGGTACACACACACACACACACACACACACACTTTCTCTCCTCAATCATACTGAGGTCTCTCCCCTGTTTAATATTCCTAAATGTTCAGGATAAGACATGAAGGAGAAGGTTGACTCCTCTGCTCTCTTTTGGCAACAAGATACTTTGGAAAAGAGAGAAGAAGGTGAAAATAGGTGAAATCTGACATGATGCTCCATGCTCTTCTACACTGTTAAACATCACATATGAATTTAGTGGAAACAACTAAATTAAATATGTGTGTTTTATTAATTTAACTTTACACTTGATAAGTAAAATTTATTACTAAAAAAAACAAAAGAGCTGAATTAAACAACAAAAACTGTATGTGGCCAACGGAGCCGATTCTGTTTTTATTCATGTTCCCGGGTGGGTTGGAGCACCCCAATGAAGTTTAAAAGAGAGAAAAAAGGTAAATAGTGACGTCACACGCCAGTTTGCCACAGGTTGCAGGTTGTCGAGAGAGCAGATACAAAGTAAGTTAACCGAGTGAAATTAAATTAAAACTAATGCTGTTTGTGGGGTCAGGGAGACAACGTTATGTAATATGTTTTTGTTTATGGAGTACAGTTGTCCGAGGCCTCATCCACAATATTTGCACCCTTGGTTGGCGGTTGGTTATGTTCATGGTATCGTTATTAGGGGTTTTCTTTTGTAATGTTTGTAGTGTGGTTTTAAGTAAATGTAATAAATATAACATGTGTTTTTAATTGTAGTAATGAATTGTAGTTACGCTGTGTTAAACGTGGTAAATGTAATGTTTTTTTAAAAAAATACTATTGTGGTTGTGATGTATGCTTTTTTTTTTTTTGCTATGTGTTTTAGTTTCACGGTACTCGAAGAATAAAAGTCATCATACCAGTTGATACCAACAGCTGCTACAAAAACAAAAGAAGGGAAATATACAGGAAGTTGTCAGATATTCAGCGACATGTTCATCAGAGCTGTTAAATAACCTTCTGATACGTCCTGATGATGTCGTTATAATTTCCCATCAGCCAAAGTCCACATTTTCTCAAACACATCCTCCATGTTCCTTATTTTTCTGAGTCACTTCCTCCATAAGTCGTACTTTGTTTTATTAATTTCAAGTTTCAGGCTTTTCCTGAACTTATAAACTCAAATACTTCTGATTTGAAATTGAGCTGAATAAACGGACTCAAATCATTCAGTTAAAGTTTCTAAAGTAACTCAATCAGCATATTAGCAGACTTCCCAGCATGCATTGTTTTAAGAGTCTCCATAGTACTTTTTTTGTAGTTTGAAGAAAACATATGATGGGAACTTGTGGAGATGTGTCTTTAAGATAAGTCACATTTGTGTTTTTTTTCATAACAATAAAAAACAATACAAACTGATTCTTAAAGCTGAGAAAAATGAAATCTGACTGTAATATTTGTTGATTGAGTTTAAGTTTATTGAGCCTGTTACACCTGGATTAGTGGGTCACACTTATTCCTGTCATGAATGTTTGTCTGTTCTCTGTTGCTTTTGTTTTCTCCTGTTTCTTTCAGTCAGGGAGGTAAATTATCATCATTTGGCTTCTTTGATTTTGTTAGGTTACATTTATTACCTTCGTAGTTTTGTTGCAGATTTGTTATTTTTGTTTTATTGGCCTTTTTTCCACCCTGAAGTCAATTCAAAGCTCCATGTGTTTTTTATCTTTATTGTATAGATACAAGTTCAACATGCCGTTATCCCCGTATTTAAACAATATCCCGTCTCCCTCCCCTCTATTATGACCAATTTATCACTCTGCGTTCACGTCTAGCTGTTCATAAAAAAGCAGTTTTGATTTCCGACGTAGTTCTGATCGAGTACAACCCGACTCTGAGGGGTTCAGGAATGATGGTTGTCACGGTTAAAAGAGACCAGCGTTGACCGAGATGATGAGATGTCTTTTGATTGCCCTCTCAGCGATGATGATGATGATGAAGAGGAAGACGTGGGGTAGGAGGAGGAGGGGGTGCCTCCTCTGCTCTCCTCTCTGAGCGGGGTCAAACACTCCCTCTCCTCCATCCATTTACACTCATTCCCCTCCCTCCATCTGTCGTTCATCAGTTCCTGTTAAAGCCCAGGTGATGGACGAGTGTGTGTGTGTGCTCATGTATATCTACCTTTATGAGGACCTATTTTATATGTAGACTTTGTGAGGACTCACTGCTTCAGAGGCTGTTTAAATGGTTGTGACTTGGTGTTAGGCTTAAGATTAGCATTACATATAGTTAAGGTTAAGTTTAAGTGCCAGGGGAAGTATTATGTCAATGAGTCCTCACAAGTGTAGAGATACAGGTAGGTGTGTGTGTGTGTGTGTGCATGCTCATGTATATCTACCTTTACGAGGACTTATTTTATATGCAGACTTTGTGAGGACTCACTGCTTCAGAGGCTGTTTAAATGGTTGAGACTTGGTGTTAGGCTAAAGATTAGCACTACGTATAGTTGAGGTTACGTTTAAGTGCCGGGGGATGTATTATGTCAATGAGAGTCCTCACAAGTGTAGAGATACAGGTGTGTGTGTGTGTGAGGAGACATGCCATTAAACACGTGTCACCTCTGATCTGTGCTGAAATAAAGTCACACCTCTACACACACACACACACCTTATATTGCACATGCCAACACACACATTTGTCAGGGTTAACGCACACACACACACACACACACACACACACAGTCCGAAGCACTCTACCATGCACTTATGTACACACACAATTCTTCTCTCTCACTTCAATAAAACAAGCATCAATTTTGGTCTCCGACGGCGACGCTGATCTCTTTACAGCTTCCACGGCATCAAAGTAACGGCCGGCTGTAAATCTGAACCGGTGGTGGAGGAGGAGGAGGAGGAGGAGGAGGAGGAGGAGGAGTGATAGAGGAGAAAGGACAGATGATGGAAAAGAAGAAAGAAAGAAAGAAAGAAAGGGAGGAGGGGAAGAGGAAACGAAGAAGACAGGAAATAGGAGGAGAAGACGAAGAGAAGCTCCCAGGAAATTTGTTGACATTTTAAATGCTAGCCTGCTATTTTCAAATGATTAAACGCCTTGAAAGGCTCCATTCAAAACACAAAGAGCATGTATTTAATTCTGACCTGAACCAGAAACCAGCGTCACATCTGAGAGGAGACACGACATCCAACAAGATAAACAACATTTCTATATTTAGCCAAAGTCCAGTGATATTCTGTATTCTTTTTATTGTCAACATGAAACATGAAAACCAACAATGAATTGATCTACTAATAAGTAATGTGTGATATATCTTATTCCTCCGTTGTTGTTCCAGAAACTATTATAAACATGTCAATGAGTCACACCGCTGCACCGGGTGACATGTTCCTTCATCACCATGAACACACATGCTGTAGTTTATTTGGACTCAATCAAAACGCAACGTCCTGCTGTCAGAAATACTCACTAGAGCATCAAATGTGGAGAAACAATCCCCAACAAATACACTATTTCCTCCTGTTTGTTTGTTAAAAACTGCGACCGGCTGTTTCAGGAAATGAATCATCAGTAGGAACCAGGAGGAGCTGAGAGACGCAGACATATTAGCGTAGTCAGAAAGTATTGAGAGACATCTTTTCATAGTAATATTTGACACTAAAAATATGTATATAGAATAACACCAGACGGATGTTTTAAACATTTTAACACCAGAGGAATCATCAACCAGCTCCTGATATAAAGTATAGTTTGGAAACTGAAATAAAATCTGATTAAAGGAAGTGCTGAGTGTGTGCGCTAAAGGATAATAATTAAATTTAAGTGCCGGGACCATGTTTAAAAATACACACACATGTAGTGTGATGTTTGGTGATTGTGTCTTTGGGAAGGTGAAAGTTTCTGCTTCATCTTAAGTTAACAGTTTCTAAAAAAAAAGACGTTGCTGCGACCCGTTGAATAAAAAAAAATACAATAAAAAAGCCCTGACAAAAGCAAGTTGAACTGAAACAAAATGCTTTTCTTTAATATCACAGTTTTTCATTTGTTCTTACAGAGCAGATGAATTTTCCGCGGTCATTCATCCGACTCGGGATGACAACTTCAAACTGTTGATTTGAATCCTCTAGAGCCGCGGTGTCGGCGTCCTTGTCGAAGGTCAGCGTACCCGCCTCACCTTCATCCCTCTGAAACGCATGAAGGGAGCGTGACACGAGGCGTGTTGAAGCAAAAACAACCGGCTGAATCCCAACATGGCGGCGTGTCTTTAATGCCGCGAGGTCGGACGGAGCGAGCAGGCGAGCGGGTCAAAACCCCCCCCGACTCACCTTCCACCATCACTCACTCCTGTAATGCATGAAAAGCAGAAGCATGTGAAGCTAAATAACCAGCTGAGAGTGTGTGTGTGTGTGTGTGTGTGTGTGTGTGTGTGTGTGTGTGTGTGTGTGTGTGTGTGTGTCCTTCAGCAGGTCAGTGCTTCACCTCCTGCTGTCTGTCTGTCTGTAATGTATGAAAGTGTCTCCTCTGACTTTAAATCCTCGCCGTGCAGGCGGAGCGTCACCTCTGACCTCACACTGCAGCTCGCTGCGCAGCTTCATCCATTTCAATGGCAGCGGTCTATAAAGTGTCTGTGTCTAGACGCAGTACACACACACACACACACACACACACACAATACATATGGATGAACACACAAAGCATGGATCTATGCACACACACACACACACACACACACACACACAGTATATATACAGGAGAGTGAGGAGACATCAACTGCACATACACAGCTGTCTTTTTTTTTAACGAATTCCACTGAAGAAAAGCAGATATTTATGTGATCTTTTTAAAATTATTTTCACCTGGATTTTCACATCACATCCACAACGTGAGTCCTGCTACAAGAAGAAGACGATGCTTTAAGTAAATGAGGTTCTCTTGTAAACAAAGCTTGAAAAAAAAAAAAAGCCAGAAAAACCGACTGGACGAGCGCCTGATTCTGAATATTAGATATTTGTTAGTAGTTTTATGTTGCAGATTAACTTTCCTCGTCTCATTTCAAAAACTGAAGCAGCAGAGCTCGAGATATTCAGACTTTTACTCCCTGCTATTGTTTTACTGCGTCGTGACTTTCTTCTCGACATGAAACTCTGCCGGTTGAATCATCATCAGTCCAGAATATTAATATCTGCTTCTTTGATAAAAACCTCCAAAGTTACAAGCTTGTGAATGTAAAAACTTTAAGGGGAGAAGTTAAACTACGACTCCCAAAGTGCATTTCAGCAAGAAACATCCAATAATCAAGCTTATTTTTCCCCCTTTAAAGATTTTTAGGGAGTTTTTCCTTATTTTTTATTGTACAGATTATAAAACCCTGTGAGGCAAATTTGTAATTTGTGATATTAAACTATATAAACATGTTATGTGAACTGCTTTCACTGTTGAGGAAAATGATTTTACAACCTCCAGATCTGTTTATTTTCAGATTCTGGGTTCATTTCGGAGGAATTCAGCGACTACGGTGGTCTGGTAATGACGGAGCACCTCTGACCACCTTCTTCTCCATAGCAACGGCACCCGAGGCTCATGGGTATTTAAACCCGTCTGCCAAAGCCATGATGTCTCAGACATGAAGTTGAAATAATTAAAACTGGTGGTCATAACGTAAACCTACTGGCTCATTATATTATCCTGGAGAGTAACATTAAAGAGGACTGGGGCTCTATACTGGGGCTCTATACTGGAGCTCTATACTGGGGCTCTATACTGGGGCTCTATACTGGGGCTCTATACTGGAGCTCTATACTGGGGCTCTATACTGGGGCTCTATACTGGAGCTCTATACTGGAGCTCTATACTGGAGCTCTATACTGGGGCTCTACTGGAATATCTTTACATGATTTTAACAGTTAAAAACTCCTTATTTATCTTCTACTGGTCCTTTATGCAGCCCCTCAGTTCAGCCTCTGTCTCTAACAGGCCGTTTTAGCTCCTGTCTCTTTAAGGCCCCGCCTCCTGATGAGCCCTCTCTGCTCTGATTGGTCAGCTTCATCAGAACAGGATATAAATGGCAGCAAATCACTAGAAGCACAATCTGTCCTTATTGAGGATATTGTTAAAAGAAAACTATATATATATATATATATATATATATATTATTAATATATATGCATTTTAATTTGAATTAAACACACATTTATAGTTAACAGGCTTTCTGGTTAAAAAAGAAGAAGATAAATAAAAACTTGATGTAAAACTTGAAGCATTTTTCCTCCTTTTAAAGAAATTGAAAAGATAAAAAATGTTTTTCCTCTGGGTCTGAGAAACTTTGTGAACAGACGTGAGTGGACAGGGACTCGTCTGTATTGTTAGCAGGCGTATCTTTTGTTACTCATTTCCCTGCAAATCCGCCTCGCCGCCCACGCCACGTCCCATCATCCCCCCGGTGTGTCGCCGCGGCGATCAGTCAGAACAAAAGGAGGCGGAAGCTCCTCTGAGGTCCAGATAACCTCCTGCAGCTTCCTGTCAGCATGCTAATACCTCGCCGGCTTTCACGCCGGACGACGGGGAGAGAGAGAGTGTGTGTGTGTGTGTGTGTGTGCACGGTGGACACACACACACACACACACACACACACACACACACACACACATTCAGACACACAAGGTACATCTTTTGTTGAGGTGAAAAACAAAATTGTCACGATTAATAACGACAAACTTTGTGTTTCTGTCCTTTTATTTCTTGTTTTCATTGTTTTTTTTATCCTTTTCCTCTTTTTCTCAACTTTCCGTCTCTCCTCCTTTCGCTCCTTCGTCTCCTCTTCTTCTCTTTTTTCTTTCCATTTGACATCTCTCCTCCTCTTTCGCTTCCCCCCGTCTCTCATTTCCCTTGTCGTTAATCCTTTCATCTCATTTTGTCTTTTCCTCTTTTCATTCTTCTCTTGTCCCTATTATTATTATTTGCTACATCTATCTTCCCCTCCTCAATCATCCTTCCATCTTTACTCCTCTTCCTCTTTCCTCCTCCTTTCTCTCATTTCACTTCTTCTCCTGTCTCTCAATTATTTTCTCTTCTTCTTCTTTTCTCCACCTTCATCCTCCACCCATCCTTGATATCTTCCAGATCTCCCAGTCCCTCCATCACTCTCTCTTCCTCGTTCCCTTCATCATCCACGTCTAAACTCTCGTCTCTCCTCTTCTTTTTCTGACCATCCATCACTCTCTCCAACCACTTTATTTCTTTTTTCCCTGACACCTCTTAATCCTCTTTCTTCCTTTCTTTCTTTATCTCCCCTCTTCCTCACATTTTTCTCCGTCTCATACACAAAAATCCAACATGTCCTCCAAATTAAATGAGCAGATCCGTGGTTCGATCATGTGACTCTGATCTGGCGTCTCCATCAGCAGGATGACATCATCATCAGTAATGATGTTTTATGATGCGACGGCGCTGTGGTTCAGGTCTGGTCAGGTTTAGGAACAGATCGTGGTTTGATGTGGGTTAAAGTTACTGCTTCCTTAAAGTTAGGCAACCTTTGTTGTCATGGCAACAGTAAACACCACAACAACCGTAGTTACGTTTTTTTTTTTTAAAAATGTCCCGACTCGCGGTTGGAAACGGGAAGCAAACAGCTCCAAACTTCCCTCTGTCTCTTTTCTTTCCACCATCCCTCCATCCTTTATATTCTCAAAAGGTCAAAGTTCACTCCTCTTTTCAGTCCTGTCTCTCTCTTTTTTTTGTCATTTTTCCTTCCTCCTTTCCTCCTTTTCTTATCTTTTATATCTTAAAGTAAAAACTTTCACCCTTCATCTTCCACTTTTTATCCTTCTTCATTCTCATCCTCTTCCTTCTCTCCATCATTTTTCTCTTTCTTCTTATTTTGAAATGTCTTTCTTCCCGTTCTTTTAGTTTCCACATCCTCACCCGCTCACATTTTACGGTGAGGTTCTTTTACTTCATCCTTCATTTACTCTCCTCCTCCTCCTCGTCCTGCCATCATCCCTCCATCCTTTACATTTTTAAAAAGTAAAAAAAAAAAACTCTCCTTTTCTGATCTTACAGACTTCCTGACTTCTCCCTAGTTACACTTTTACTTTTACACTTTTTATCCCTCCATCATTTCACAACACACACACACACACACACACACACACACACACACCACCTACTAGAATTATTATAGATATTATATTATCTGAACGACATGGCAGCTCTGGAGTCAGCACCATCAATTATGAATGGGACAGTGTGTGTGTGTGTGTGTGTGTGTGTGTATGAGTGTGAGAGTTCACCAGGGTGGCTCAATTAACTGTGACCTTCCTCGCATGCACCCCCTCCTTCTCATCATCATCCTCGCCCCATCTCCTCCCTCTCCTCCGTCTCCCAGAATGCCCCTCTTTGACCTCATGCAAATGGCCGATCTCCCCGTCCCAAACACACACGGAACGAGAGAGAGACAGAGAGAGAGGAGGAGGAGGAAGAGGAGGAGAAAAGAGAAGGACAACAGGGAGAGAAAGAGCGATGAAAGGAGGAATTAGAGAAGAAATAAAAAATATCATAAAGGTATGAAAATATAAAAGTACAAATAAAATAATTACAAAAATAAACAGAAGTCACAATAAAAAGTGAAGATAAAAACATTCATCTTGTTTTCTTGGTTCAGTAACAGAAGAGACTGATGTATAAAACATCTTCAGCCTGTTGCTTTTCAACTGACTGATTCTGAATCATCATTAGAGGGACGAAGTTGGTATTTTCTGTTTAAAACATGCAGGAAGTCAGAAGAGACGCTGTTAAAACATAAAAACTGTGCGTCAATGGAGACGATGTTGAGCAGGTTTCAAGTTCCTGCGAGTCCAAATATCCGAAGACGCGACCTGAAGACCCCCCGCCTGATCGACAAGACCCAGCAGCTCCTCCTTCCTCACAACAGACTCTCCTAAACACTGCTGATCAACTTCTATCTATTTATAGTGTATATGTGTAATATCTTGCATGAAATATCAGCTGCTTGTGACGACAGTGTTACGGTCGTGTTTAGACTCTGCAGAGACTTGAACCTTGACCTTTCAGGGGACTCGGGTCCGACCCTGATCATATTCTTCACATATATATGTTATCAGTTTATCTATAACTCTGTCATTTTGCTATCCTGGTCTATTCTGTGCATGCTACATCTATTTCCTGTGTGTCCGTCCTGGAAGACGGTCCCTCCTCTGTTGCTCCTCCTGAGGTTTTGTCCATTTGTTCCAGGTTAAAGGGATTTCTGGGGGAGTTTTTTCTTTATTTGAATGGAGGGTGTAAGGACGGAGGATGTTGTGTTGCTGTACAGACGAGGTAAATGTGTGATTTGTGATATTTGAGCTATATAAATAAAATTCTCTAAATCTAAACACACTCAGAGGACTCAGGATGTGAACGTCTGTGGTGCCAAAGTCCTTCGTAGAGCTTCATTCATTTAGAAATGAAAGAAAATATGGAAAAAACGATCCAGGCGCCGATTATGTTTAGTAACACAACATGATCTGGAAATAGACTTTAACAGTATATGAATGTAAGTTGTAGGAGACCGGGATTGAAATGAGACCGTCCGCGTCTCGTTAATAAAACTTTGCAGTGGTGGTGGCGGGCGGATGTGAGACGGGTGCAGACGAAGCTGTCCTCCGGTTCGTGGACATCGGTGTGGACGTTGAGAGACCAGAGGAAGGAAGCAGTCGGCAGTCTGCTGGAGCTGCTTAATGCTAATTAATTCAGTGTTCCCCTGCAGACCAGCAGCAGAGCCCACTGGGAATACTGGGAGGAAGGAGTGGTGTGTGTGTGTGTGTGTGTGTGTGTGTGTGTGTGTGTGTGTGTGTGTGTGTGTGTGTGTGTGCGGGTGGTGTTATTGCCAGCTCTCTCTCTCTCTGAGGGAATGTGGACTGAACTGAAAGAGAGCAGAGATCAGGCTCTGCCTCGCTTTCCAATGACCCTGCCTGTGCATGTGTGTGCGTGTGTGTGTGTGTGTGTGTGTGTGTGTGTGTGAGCAGAATGACCTTCCTTGTGTGTGTGTGTGAGTGTGTGTGTGTGTGTGTATGTGTGTGTGTGTGTGGCAGCAGGTCTGAGCACTAGAGAGCCTCTTTAAATGACAAAGACAGAAACAAATCGCTTCACACACCTCTGACACACACACACACACACACACACACACACACACACACACACACACACACACACACACACCAGTGGTCTCTGGCAGCGACTTGATCCAGTGAACAATAGCAGAAAACGAGAGACTCGGCTGCTTCAGCTCGTATGTTTCTCCTCCTGTACGTCAGTGTAAATCACTGATTTAAAGGCTCATTCCACTATTTATTTTTACTGTCAAGGACCAAACAAATAAACAATCAACTGATAAACAAACAAACATCAGCTGAGGTCAGATGTTCATTTACTATCAGCCTGATGTCATATTTTATTATTGTTAAACCTCTTAAACTACATTTTTTTTTAAATGTGAATGTTATTTCCTTTACGCATAATTTAAATGTTTTACTCATAAATGAAAAAGTTAATCTGTTTTCTATTTGTGTGTTTTCACCTGATGGAAATATGTTTTTAACAGCACCAGAAAATTAATTTACATGTTGCTGTATATTTAATTATTGTGTGAGTTGTGTTATTTACAGGAAGTGGAAAGTGAAGGAGTCCACATGATGGTTTAAATGTGTCAGTTTTTTACATGAAAGTGGGTTCAAACAATCCTGAAATAGTCTAAAGTTCAGACAGTGAAAAACTGGAATAATTGTTAAAAGTTTGATGTGTTTAAGTTGGATAACTTGCCTGGAAAAGCCTGTAAATAAAGACAGGATTTATTATTATACTGTGTCATATATACAGTAGAGGTTTATGAATGCTGCTGCTACATGAAGGCCTGAAAATATGTTTGAAGACATATCAGCTGTGTTCTGAATCTAACTTAATAAAAATACACATAAACATGTCTGCTAACTGAAGCAGAGAAGGGTGTTATGGGTAATTTGTAGGTCACAGCGGCTTGCAGAAGAGCCAAGAGCACAACGCCTGAAAAGTATTGACGTTGTATGTTTTTATATTATAGATGATGTGACTTTAAATCAGGTTCAGTTAACAGAAAATGTGACATTTTTACTACGAATTCAAGAGACAAATTTTAAATAATAACTCAGAGAAATTCACAGTTTTCTTCCTGAAAAAAACAACCAGAATCTTTGTTCTCAGAGTAGTCGCCATTTTGGAGCCAATTTCTCAATATTACCTGCGTGTGTGTGTGTGTGTTAGTGTGTGTGTGTTAATGTGTGTGTGTGTGTTAATGTGTGTGTTCTCTCCCGTGCTGCTGCATATGCCGGCCTGGCATGAAGCGGAGCTGGCCGCCGACCATATTTGGGCGTAACGGGCGAGAATCCAGCAGACTAATTTGGGTCTGGCCGGGACGACGCAGTTATTATTTTCCTCTGGACCATCAGGCAGAGGACACACAGCCATCTGCTGCACACACACACACACACACACACACACACACACACACGTCTCAATTAGATCACTAAGAGGGCAGCTGCAAGCGTTGCCTGCTCTCATAAACACACAAACACACACACATGCAAACACACAAAAACATTTATATGTACATGAACACACACACACACAGTGTGCAGCGTTGTCGGATCAACAGGGTGTCACTGCTGCTCCTCTACACACAACAACAGCATGTTTCCATCTTCCACCTGTTTTCATCTGCAACACAAAACTAAACAAAAAGACGACATAATGTATGAAAACATGAAAAAAAATGTTTTAAACCCTTTTGACCTTGAGTCGTCTGACCTGAGAATAACAATACATGACGTGAAGAAGACATGTTTTAACGCTATAAGCCCAGGAATAAAGGAGGTTGAAGATCGGCTCAATATCTGTAAGTTTGAATTGAGCAAATGTGTATCTGTGTATGGAAGGATGCACGACACTATGACACCTGTTTCCACTTCTTCATCTACTGCAGAGGAAGTAATTAGCAGCGTCTGCCTGCAGAAAAGCAGACAGAGTAACGTAATGAAGAATAATATCCAGTTCACACAGAGACACGCCGCTCAGGAGACGTGATTTCATCTCCTTTGTTTAGCGGGATAATCGAGAACAGTTCAGCTTTAGACGAGACGACGCGGAGGGCAGCCGATGGAAATGATCTCCTGGAAACTGTCTTAATATACAACTAAACAGCAAATATGTTTAGAACAGAAGGAGAGAACATGACGAGGAAAGATCATAAAGACTTTAAAGTCTCCCTCCGTTAAAAAAACATGTTCTTCTTCTTCTTCTTCCTTCAGTTGGATGTTTGAGCTTCACTGTGCAGAATGATGCGAGTTTGTTTTCACCTTAATTCATCTGCATGGAGAAGAAAGTTTCTCTGAGCTCATTGGACGTCTGATTAAAGGGGGCGGGGCTACGAGCCAATTTGTGACATCACAAGCCAATCAGGGAAAAAGTAGATGTCATTTTAAGGATTTTAACAAGATAATTTCACTTTTTTTTTTATGGAAAACTATATCAGACACAAAGTAGAATATTTTACATGTCTGGAGGGGATCTTTAACATTTTTTTTTGTCTAAACCTAAACACAGACGAGAAGTCCTGTCTGACATCTACGACTTCAGAGCGATGTATAAATGCAGCGAGCCTGTGAACATAATCCAGGCATCAAATACTCAAACTAAACAGTAAGAAAACAGAGCTCATGGTTGCGGCACCTAAGATGCTGGTCCAGAAGGTTGGGGACGGTTGCTCCCCTGAAGTCCACAACCTCTTGGACTCTACCTTCTCCTTCCAGTCACACATCAAATCCTGGAGAACATCTCCCGACTCCAGCCGTCCCTCTCAAACGCCGTCGCCGAGACCTTGATCCATGACCTTCATCTCAAATCGTCTGGACTACCGTGATGGAGTCCTGTTCAGGGGTTCCCAGTAAAAACCCTGGACAGGCTCCAATATGTCCTGGCAGCACATCACCCCCCACTCTCATTCACCTACACTGACTCCCTGTGAAATCCCTCCACTCCCTGCCCCCCCCCCCCCCAGTACCTTTCAGACCTCCTCCACCAACACACACCTTCTCGAAGCCTGCGCAATTTCGGAGACGGCGCCCTCAACGTGGCGGCCCGTGTTACGTAAAATCTGAGAGATATCGGACGGATTTCTCCTCGTGTGTTTGATAAAGATAAATGTATGTTTGTGATTGAGTTTGGTTCATAATATTGTCATTTTTATTAGTGTTTTTTTACTCTATTAATTTACAGAAGTTGTTGTTGGTGTAGCTCAGCTGGTACAAACTGCAGCACAGATTTAATTAAAGCTCTCTCTCTCTCTCTCTCTCTCTCTCTGACAGCAGCCTTAACAAACTCCAGCTCATCAACTTTTTATAGCAAAGAATTAAAATTCAAAAAGGAGAGAAAGTAAAAAAAGAGAAGAGTGTGTGTTGGAGGGGAGGAGGAGGAGGAGGGAGGGGGGACTTTAACTTTACTCAGTGGCCGTGTTTAATTACAGCTCCGCTCTTTGTTAATGACTCTATTAACAGCTTGTTTGATTGGCCGGCCACGTCCGTCGTCTCCCCGGCGAGACGACGGCGAAGAAACAAGTTTAAACCGGCAAATCCTCTTTACACATAAATCTGCCTTCAGATTGTTCCAGCGCCGGCCACCGAGCGAGAAAATTCATAACCTCGTCAATTTGTCAAAAGGCTTAAAAAAAAAAAAAAAAAAAAAATCCCCCCCATCAACCTCCCCGCCCGCCACCCAGCCCATTTTTCCTGCACGCCACGATCTAATTAAAGTTGAAAAATAATTAGCGATATATTTTCCTTCCTTAAAAAAAAAAAAAAAAAAAAAACTAAAGAGAGGGAAGGGCAGTGATTAAAGGAGAAGAGGAGGAAGGAAGAGCAATTAAGAGGATGGAGGTTGACGAACTCTGTGTACACATGTAGGATTACAGGGTGAGACTCCTACAAGGCAAAGACAAGCTTGATCTCTCTCTCTCTCTCTCTCTCTCTCTCTCTCTCTCTCTCTCTCTCTCTCTCTCTCTGTCTTTCACTTTTTCTTTTTTTTTTTTTTTTTTCTTAAATCGGCGTGCCACTTCTTCTTGCAGCTGATAAAAGCCGAGAGAACAAGATAACCAGCTCGGCGGAGCTGGCGGAAAAGCTTAGGGGACCCGATGTGACAATTAATCAATTATTTGATAGAAATCATCAATCAATCTTGGTGGGGGAATTAATCCAGGAAGGGGGTGGGTGGGTAGGGGGGGGTTGGGGGAGAGGTAGAGAGACACATTGACAGAGAGAGGGAGAGAGACAGAGGGGGAGAGAGAGTGATGTGCCTTCCTCTTTAATTTGGTAAACTGATTGGCCTTTTTTTCTCTCGCTCCCATATCTGAGAGCTTCCTATATCTAATTTACAGAGACAAGGAGTTCACATTAAACTAATGGAGAGAGAGAGAGAGAGAGAGAGAGAGAGAGAGAGACAGAGAGAGAGAGAGAGACCTAATGCATGTCATGGCAGAGACAGTAAATACCAGCTCCTCTCTAGAAAACAACGTTCAGAGTTTCCCGCCTGCGCGTCATTTTCACACAGATCAACATCTGTAGTCGCAGGAACGAGTTTCACTAAATGATCATATAGAACAAATGAATCCATATACTGCTCTTTACTGGGAGGAAAAACATGAGAAACATTTAAAACTTTAAAGGGATATTCCAGTGATTTAGTGCTCTACTTCCAGACATTTGCAAATAGAGGCCAAGATATCTGCTAACCATGACGATAAACTGAACTTCATGTGTAAAATATATATTTTTTTATATATATTTTTATTTCAGCCCGACTGTATCACATCTATATACTGTGATGTAAAGGTGTGTTCACACAGAAAGCAGAGAAAAAGTTCACCTTGTGTCATTCAGGTGAGTTTGAACACCAGACCAGACAAACCAGTGTTCTGCAGACGTTAGCTGTAAGCTAGCTAGCAGCTGTGTGTGTGTGTGTGTGTGTGTGTGTGTGTGTGTGTGTGTGTGTGTGTGTGTGTGTGTGACAGTCTTTCTCCTTTTTCCTCTTGTTCCTTGTACGTATATGAAGCAGATTCAGTTGAAACATTTTCAAATCACATCTTCTCATAGACTTTCTGTGCAATCGTGCCGCGTCTAAAATCCCCTTCATGTTCTGTCTGAACACACCTTAACATCAACTCAGGTTTACAAGTATTCAACCCCAAAACTCAACCCAAAAAAAATGTCCTCATGTCTCCAGATGTTTGTGCATCATTTCAGATCATATTTGGTGTCTCTGGGAACACTGGGGACACTGGGATCTAGAAGACAGGAACAACCTGAGCTGATCCACCTGCCGCCCACAGTTTTATAAAAACTGCAAAAATAATTAGAAATGACCGACAACTAAAACACAAACAGAAGCAACCGGGTTACAAGAGGAATAAACAGCTGCAGTGTTGATGGTGTGTTCAAGTGCTGCAGGAAACTTTTTAACTGAGGAGGCTTCCAAATTCACATGACCTTTTCACAAAAACCCCGTCTGCAATATGTTTTTCTCGGATTAGTTTTTTGATTAAATGATGACTATGTTTCTGATATCTTGCACTATCTCACCTCTACAAGATTATACGAACACAAAAAAACACAAAAACTTTCTGATCTCCAACAGAAAAAACTTATAAAACTA
Source organism: Thunnus thynnus (assembly GCF_963924715.1). Classification (NCBI taxonomy): domain Eukaryota; kingdom Metazoa; phylum Chordata; class Actinopteri; order Scombriformes; family Scombridae; genus Thunnus; species Thunnus thynnus. The sequence goes on from NC_089532.1 coordinate 2,172,920, forward strand.
ATAAAACTGCTTCAGATACTTTATCTAACTTGATTCTGACTGATAGAAACTTCAAAATATTATCATATAAAAAGAGGAGAATAAAACATCTCTGTCAGCCGGCGCTGGATGTGTTGTTTACTCCTGTACGTCTTATTACCATCAACACGTATCGGCAGTTTGAACACAAGCTGGCAGAAGCTATGAGCTGAAGAAGGAAATGTGACAGTTTGAATCTCTTTTAATTCAGCAACACACACACACACACACACACACACCCACACACACACACACAGCTTGTCAATACTGACTTATTAGCGCCTCCAAGGTCGATGTGTTGACCTTCAGGATGGACGCCTGTCTCTATTAACAAGAAGTGGTGGAGAGTGAACCAATTGAGACGCAGAACTCATTACCAAGCTGACAAAGTACAATGAAGTGTCCCCGACACACACACACACACACACACAGCGATAAAATATGCGTTGTCGCTCGCTGCACAAATCAACAACCGTCCGACGAGCTGATGAGATTTTAAATAAGCCTTAATTTGTTGGGAATTGTCTTTGGTAATGATAGGAGAGAGAGAGAGAGAGACAGAGACACTCAGAGAAAGAGACACAGAGAGAGAAAGATGAGAGGAAGACTGTCGAATTTGTAAGTAAGAAGCCAAAAAACACTGACTGAGCTGTGAAACGCTTGTGTTTTCACACAGATAAACAGTCATAAAACAGCGTGACTTACCTGTGACAGTCCCAGGTAGATGGAGACGGTCTCAGAGATGTAGAGGAAACGTCCCTCCTTGTTTAGTGCAAATACAAACCCGTCCAGAGACTGAAAACAGACAGAAACAGACAGAAGAGAGGTGGAGTTTTAATTCCATGTCAGAGCAACTTGAAGATATCGATGATCCACCTGCTGCTGACTGACTGAGAGCTTGTTAACGAGGTCTTAATGAAGCTTCAGACAACTGGATGAAAACTGTGTGATGACATCATCGCTGGTAACCGCTGCTTCTACTGCATCACTTCTTCATGTGTCCAGTTGAAGTAACTGATATATGTGTTTAAAGGTTTATCAGACGCAAAACAGTTTATAAAACCATAGACAGGATTTTAATGAGAAATGTGCATCTCTGAACCACGTACAACTATTTTGCCAGATGTACCCTGCGTTGTTTTGCTTATTAGATCTTTCAGAAGCTTCCAGCTCGTTCTCATGTTGGATCAGGTTGGGCTGCACGCGGCCATTTCTGCAACTTTCTGACACTGAAGAGCCTTCACACCCACTTCACGCAGTGATTGGTCAGCTGTGCAGAGGACAGGAAGGAGCCAGAGCTCTCTATTTTTTCATTCTTCACACAATTAGACTATTTATGTCACTTTTCATGTGAACAACCGAATGCAACGCTATGATATCATGTCTCCCCCGTCCGCTCTCTGAGACAGGATACAGCTAGTTAACCAGCCAGGGTACAGCTAGCTAAACAGCCAAGGTACAACTAGCTAACCAGCCAGGGTACAGCTAGCTAACCAGCCAGGGTACAGCTAGTTAACCAGCCAGGATACAACTAGCTAACCAGCCAGGGTACAGCTAGCTAACCAGCCAGGGTACAACTAGCTAACCAGCCAGGGTACAGCTAGTTAACCAGCCAGGGTACAGCTGACACCATGAAATTATACCTGGAGCTG